>NC_091954.1:61174950-61257615 GCF_031021105.1 Erythrolamprus reginae | reverse complement strand
CTTTCTTTTAACCAGTTCTGCTACCAATAATTGAATTATACCTTGTTTACCTTGTGCAGAAGTAAATACAGTTTCCCTGCCTATTACATTATAGACCCTGTTTATATTTTTGTTTATATAAGTATCTGTTAATATATTTCAACATATTTGTGTTGAATTTTAAAAATTAAGATTGAATACTGTATAATTAAAAAATATACTGTATAATTAAAATTTAATCTTTAAAAAGATTAAAAATCTTTCAGTACACATGGTTAGTACTTACAGAATAATAATAATAATTAATAATAATTTATTAGATTTGTATGCCACCCCTCTCCGAGGACTCGGAGCAGCTCACAACAGCAAAACACAATGTACAAATCTAATGTTAAAAGCAATTTAAAACCCTTCTTATAAAAAACAATCATACAACCTAACTAACCATACATAAAAAACCATAGTAGCTAAAAGGAATGTCATAGGAAAGCAAAAGCATGCTTGTGTTAGAAGAATAATCTTAAAAATAAAAACATAAACTTATTTTGGTTTCAAGCATTTTTAAATACAGTGGTACCTCGACATACGAGTTTAATTCGTGCCAGAGCCAAGCTCGTATGTCTATCAATTCGTACCTCGAACAAATGCATTTAGATTTGGCTTTTCGCACCGAGATAACTGGAAAAAATGGAATTCCTGTGCCACCTAGTGGACGCTCGGCTCGTATCCCGAATTTGAGCTCGGGTGTCGAACAGAAATTTTGCTTGCGTCTCAGCTCGTAACTTGGAATACTCGCATGTGGGAGCAGCTCGTATCTAGAGGTACTACTGTATCTCCTTTTTCTCATATGGAGAGGCAAGTGATGGACCATGAATCATGTTACAAACCAAATATTCTTCTTATAGATTCATATATAGTATAGCAAACCGTATCTAAATGTGGAGCTTATATTATGATGTCACAATATATACTCCATCATTGTGGCATTATTGTGCTTACAAACAGAATTTTTTTCCTTCCAACAATTAATGTTTTGCTAAGCAATTTGGAAGGTATTTGAGACCATGGCAAATTTTTGAAATGATTGGAAACATGGACAGTCAGAAATGAGGATTGGATTTTGTAATTTTGTCTATTTGTCCAATTCTTCTCAAGGACCTTGGATAAGCAGATTCGTTTAATAATATGAAAGGTATTCTCCCAGAATGTAAGCCATTCAATAAACCCGCCACTTGTAATTCTCTGATGATGATTTTTCTGTTATTAACAATTATTATTTATAGTAAATAACAATATAGTTTTATACCATATACTTACATAATTCTTAATTTACACAAATATTTTCTCAGTCTTTGATAATTTCATAGGCACATAAAATATAAATAAGTTTTAAAAAATTACTTCAAAATACATATAAGAAAAAATATTCTAGATAGACAAATTGATAGATAAAATATTTTAAATGTCATTTTTTTTAGGTCTAACTATAAAGAAATGGTGCGGATTTCGAGATTAGGGTTCAAAATAATCATTCAATGAGTTATTTTTGGAAAAACTGCCCACATATTTCTCTTTGTCACAGTTTCTCCAAGTGCACAGAAGCAGACTACTGACTGCTGGAATTGCAAGGTTTAAATGTCGTTAGGCATTTTTTAAAGGCAGTAGTTACAAGTGATAGTTTTTTTATTCCGTGACAAGGAGTGAGCATCTCTAATTTGATTTTTTACCTTTGAGAGAGGAACAAAACTGAGAAAATGTCCTTGTGTTGACATGAGTTATTTACTGAATTTCTGGAGCTTAAATCATGACTGATGCTGAGTTTGAGAAGCATTTATTATTATTATTATTATTATTATTATTATTATTATTATTATTATTTATTGGATTTGTATGCCGCCCCTCTCCGTAGACTCGTAACAATATCGCAGTAATAAAGCATTAATGTTGAATTCTCAATAGAATTAATATATTTATAATTTTGACAATTTCACTAAGGTATGACTGTGAGATAGGTGTATATGACAACTATGGTATGTACTGTATATATTGCTTCACATTTGGAATCAAGAGTGTCAGAGTGCCTCAGAGTTCATCAGAGTGCAACATCTGATGAGGTGAAGACACATTTGGTTTATGAAAGCTACAGACAGATAGTATTAGTACACTGCAATGCAAAACACCTTTTTTGCTTTCAAGTATGAAAAGCTGGACCAAGAGGTACCCAAACCTGGCAACTTTAAGACCTGTGGACTTCAACTATAAGAATTCTCCAGCCGTCTATGCTGGTAGGTAAAGTCCACAAGTCTTAAAATTACCAAGTTTGGAGACGTCTGGGCTGAACAATCAATGTGAAATATCTACAAATGTGAAAATTCAGGGAAAAATAATTGTTCCTTTGTTTTTCATGAAAACCCAGAATGACTTCCTCCAATGAAATATTTTATTTTAGAATAATAAATATAATAACACAGGAAGTGCACGCATCACTGTCCAATCCTTTGAACTTGAAAGCAAAATAAAGGAATTGGATTTGAGGGAAGTATATGCATTTTTAATACATTTTGTTAGTTGAAACCAATGTTGCAAAATCCATTTGATTTTTCTGCAAGGAGGAGGAGGTGGTGGTGGTGAAGAGAGAGGAAAGTCACAGTATCAGCTTCTCTATTGCTGACTTTTTATCTAGAGATTCATAAACTTTGTTTTAAATGGATCTCAAAAATAGAAGAGCATACAAGAAAAAGCTTTTCCAAGATTTTGATGTAAATTCACTTGGTAATTGTAATTAGTCTTAAGACAATTAGAGTTACAGTTATATTTTATAAATATAGAACACATCATGCTATCCAATCCTTACATTTCTACTTGGGATACTGTGATGTATACGCAGAAGAGCATGTGCATGTCATAACTTGTTCGTCCTCTCTTCCCCAAAGACACCCCTGGCAACATGAATGATCATATTTTTATATGTATAGGCTTGAACTATGATCAGAACATAGTGGCATAAAAATGAACAGCATATGTGTGTGTGTGTAACATATTTTTGAAATAATGAAAAGGAGGGGAGATTAGTATAGATCTATTCTGAGCTTATTTGCTCTTGTCAGCCAGCAATATCCTTATTTTTTTGGCCCCAAGCCAAATCGACAACTATAATATTACATGGTTACATATGTTTGTTGATAAGTGAAAAGAAAGGGACCCTAGTATAGATATATTTAGATTTATCTAGATCTATCCTAGTCTCTCTTAATTTTCAAATTCAGCAAAAAAAAAATGTGACACACACACACACACACACACACACACACACACACACACACATATATATATATATATATATATATATATATATATATATATATATATGTATATATATAATGGTCTTGGTATATTTGGACAGAAACACCAGCCTGAAGATGACGAGTGGGATCTCATCGAAATGTCGCCAGAAATTTCCAAATCCTACATGGGAAGAAACCCGAATATACCAAGACCATCATACCTGTACCCGTGAAAATCTACGAAAACAAATATATATATATTTGGGTTGGGCCAAGAGGCAAAAAAGGAGCTGTGATGTTCCTTCAATATACCAGGGTGATTCGACACAAAATGTAACCCTTCCCTGGTACAGAGCTGAAGGGATTGGATACTGTAGCCTAGAGGATAATTCTCTGCCTTACAAGGCAAAGGTTGCAGGTTCAAGTCCCAGTGGGTATGGCTAGCTGATGAGGCCAAAATAAGGCCGAAATAGATCTATCCTAGTCTCCCTTAATTTTCAAAAAATTCAGCTTAAACATGTGAGATATATATATATATATATATATATATATATATATATATATATATATATATATATATATATATATATATATATATATGTGTGTGTAGATTGTTCTGAGTTCGGGTTTTGCCCTGTGTAATGTTTTGCATGTCTATGCGACGTTTCGGTGAAATCACATTCACCATCTTCAGGCTGGAGTTCCAATCTCTGTGTTGTTGTAAATGGAATATTAGCAAACTGACATTTCTTTCTAGTATGTAGTGTGGGGGTGGAGATTTGCTTTGAATGTAGCAAATAGATTGGGTGACTATGCTTCAGTGATCTGATTGGTTGGTGCAATCATAGTTGTTAGAAGGAATGACATGAAGATTTTATGAAGTTTTTTGTTTAAGGCTGATTTCCAAATATAAAATTCTAAAATCATAATAATTAGAAGGATTGACATGTTGATTATTATGAAGTGTTTATTTTGTTTAAGGCTGGTTTCCAAATCTCTGGCAGGCGGGAGGTATCATCCCTTTTATTAAAACAAAGGGGTCTCTTTTCAATTTCGATAGCTTCTAGAGAGATTCTTTTATATAAATTCTCTGTTTTGTGGAGTAATTTAGTTTTTTCAAAGTCAATTTCGTGCCCTGTTTTTTTAATGTGCTGGACAAGGGAGGAGGTCTTTTCTTGTTTTTTGACTGCATTCACATGTTCTGCTATGCGTTGGCTCACTCTTCGGTTAGTTTGTCCAATGTATGTGGCTGCACATGTTTTGCAAGGGATTTCATAGATTCCTTGGTATTCCAATTGGATTTTATCTTTGGGGCTCCTTAGGATATTAGATATTTTTTGGTTAGTGCAAAATGAGGTTTTGATGTTATGTTTGTGCAGGATTTTACTAATTTTATCCATGGTGCCTTTGATGTAAGGAAGGATGGTGGTGCCATTGTCCTGTTCTTGATCTTGTTTTTTGGGGGGTGTCTCTTTATTGATTAGGTTTGTTATTGTTTTCTCTTTGAATCCATTAGAAATTAGTACATCTTTGAGTTTGTTCAATTCAGTTTTTAAGTGCTCATGGTCAGCTAAGCGTTTGGTTCTGGTGATGAGAGTTTTGGCCACTGAGGTGATTTGTGCGGGGTGGTGGTGTGAGTGTGCATTTAGATAACGGTTGGTATGGGTTTTCTTTTGGTAGATAGTATGTCCTAGGCTGCCATTGGGTTTTTTATAGACCAGTACATCTAGAAAGGGAAGTTGATCATTGATTTCTGTTTCCATAGTAAACTGTATTTTGGGGTGTAGGCTGTTGAGATGTGTGAGGAAATTGTCTAGTTTTTCTTTACCATGTGGCCAAATTACAAAGGTATCATCAACATATCTCAGCCAAAGTTTGGGTTTGTATTTGGCTTGCTCTAAAGCATTATTTTCGAAATATTCCATATAGAGGTTGGCTATGACAGGTGATAGAGGTGATCCCATGGGGGCTCCCTCTATTTGTTTATATCTTTGTTCATTATAGATGAAGTATGTATTGGTCAGGCAGTGGTTGGTAAGGTCTAGGATATATTTGGGGGGTTTGTGTTTGTCCTGGATAGCTGTCAAGGCTTCTTTAATAGGTATTTGTGTGAACAGGGACACGACATCGAAACTTACAAGTAGGTCATCGGGTTGTAGGTTTTGTTTTTTAATTATTTGTATAAAGTGGAATGAATTTTGAACATATGAGGCAATAGTTTCTGTATATGGTTGAAGGTATTTGGCTAAAAATTTGGCAAGGTTTTGTAGAGGGGAGCCTATAGAACTGACTATTGGTCTGAGAGGTATTCCTTCTTTGTGTATTTTTGGAAGGCCATAGAGTTTTGGACATATGGAAGATTTTTCTCTGGGGATGATTTTTTGCTGGATTTCTTCGCTGATGGGAGAGGCCTTGATTTTAGATTTGGT
This sequence comes from Erythrolamprus reginae, assembly GCF_031021105.1. Lineage (NCBI taxonomy): Eukaryota > Metazoa > Chordata > Lepidosauria > Squamata > Dipsadidae > Erythrolamprus > Erythrolamprus reginae. The sequence continues at coordinate 61,251,923 of NC_091954.1, read as the reverse complement.
GGTTTTTTCTAGGTAGGTGGTAGGATCTGTGCTTAGGAGTTTGTAGGCTGGGTTTTGTAGTAGATTTGTCATTTTTTCTTTGTATTCTGCTGTGTTCATTACTATAGTGGAGTTTCCTTTATCGGCTGGTAGGATTATTATTTCCTGGTTTTTCTTCAGATTGATAAGAGCATCTCTTTCTTCTTGCTGTATGTTGCTTTTAGGAGGTTTACTAGAGCAAAGAATATTAGTGACTTTAAGTCTGATTTTGTTAGCAGTATCTGGGTTGATTTTATTTAAAGTTGTTTCAATTCCATATATATATGGGTTTTTTAATGTCAGATCACCCTGGTATATTGAAGGAACGTCACAGCTCCTTTTTTGCCTCTAGGCCCAACCCAGGACCATTTCAAGGCAGTTAATTTATTCATAGCCGACAACTATATTCTGATACATACATACATACATACATACATACATACATACATACATACATACATATTTGTTTTTGTAGATTTTCACGGGTATATGTATGTAGATTGTTCTGAGTTCGGGTTTTGATCCGTGTAATATTTTGAGTGTCTATGCGACGTTTCGGTGAAATCACATTCACCATCATCAGGCTGAAGTTTTAAGCTTCGTGCTGTTGTAAATATGGAATGTTTGCAACTGCCATTTCTTCCTTATATATAGTGTTAGGGGTGGAGATTTGGTTTGAATGTAGCAAATAGATTGGGTGACTATGTTTTAGTGATTTGATTGGTTGGTGGAATCACAATTACTTGAAGGATTGACATGGTGATTATTATGAAATGTTTTTTTGTTTAAGGCTGGTTTCCAAATCTCTGGTAGGCGGGACGTATCATCCCTTTTGTTCATGCAGAGGGAGTGTTTCTCAATCTCTATAGCTTCCAAAGTAATTCTTCTATATAAATTTTCTGTTTTGGAAAGTAATTTAGTTTTTTCAAAGTCAATTTCGTGCCCTGTTTTTTTAATGTGCTGGACAAGGGAGGAAGTCTTTCCTTTTTTTTAAACTGCATTCTTATGTTCTGCAATGCGTGCGCTCACTCTTCGATTGGTTTGTCCAATGTATGTGGTTGCACATGTTTTGCAAGGGATTTCATAGATTCCTTGGTGTTCTAGTTGGATTTTATCTTTTGGGTTCCTTAGGATGTTAGATATTTTTTGGTTAGTGACAAATGAAGTTTTGATATTATGTTTGTGCAGAATTTTACTAATTTTGTCTGTGGTGCCCTTGATGTAAGGGAAAAGGGTGGTGCCATTATCCTGTTCTTGGTCTTGATTTTTGGGGGTGTCTCTTTTTTGATTAGGTTTGTGATTGTTTTCCTTTCGAATCCATTAGAAATTAATACATCTTTGAGTTTGTTCAATTCAGTTTTTAAGTGCTTATGGTCAGCTAGGCATTTGGTTCTGGTGATGAGAGTTTTGGCTACTGAGGTGATCTGTGCGGGGTGGTGGTGGGAGTGTGCATTTAAATAACGGTTGGTATGAGTTTTCTTTTGGTAGATGGTGTGTCCTAGGGTGCCATTGGGTTTTTTATAGGTTAGTACATCCAGAAAGGGAAGTTGATCATTGGCTTCTGTTTCCATAGTAAATTGTATTTTGGGGTGTAGGCTATTGAGATGTGTGAGGAAATTGTCTAGTTTTTCCCTTCCATGTGGCCAAATTACAAAAGTATCATCAACATATCTCAGCCAAAGTTTAGGTTTGTGTTTAGATTGCTCTAATGCATTATTTTCAAAATATTCCATATAGAGGTTGGCGATGACAGGTGAGAGGGGCGATCCCATGGGGGCTCCCTCTATCTGTTTATATCTTTGTTCATTATAGATGAAGTATGTATTAGTCAGACAGTGGTTGGTTAGATCTAAGATATATTTGGGGGGCTTGTGTTTGTTTTGGATAGCTGTTAAGGCTTCTTTAATAGGTATTTGTGTGAAATGGGATACGACATCAAAACTCACAAGTAGGTCACCAGGTTGTAGGTTTTGTTTTTTAATTATTTGTATAAAGTGGAATGAATTTTGTACATATGAGGTGATAGTTTCTGTATAGGGTTGAAGATATTTGGCTAAAAATTTGGCAAGATTTTGTAGAGGGGAGCCTATGGAGCTGACTATTGGCCTGAGAGGTATTCCTTCTTTGTGTATTTTTGGAAGGCCATAGAGTTTTGGACATATGGAAGATTTTTCTCTGGGGATATATATATATATATTTGTTTTCATAAATTTTCACGGGTATATGTATGTAGATTGTTCTGAGTTCGGGTTTTGCCCTGTGTAATATTTTGCATGTTTATGCGACGTTTCGGCGAAATCACATTCACCATCATCAGGCTGAAGTTTCCAAGCTTCGTGCTGTTGTAAAATGGAATGTTTGCAACTGTCATTTCTTCCTAGTATATAGTGTGGGGGTGGAGATTTGGTTTGAATGTAGCAAATAGATTGGGTGATTATGTTTCAGTGATCTGATTGGTTGGTGTAATCATAATTATTAGAAGGATTGACATGGTGATTTTTATGAAGTGTTTTTGTTTAAGGCTGGTTTCCAAATTTCAAAATTCCAAATTCATAATTATTAGAAGGATTGACATGGTGATTTTTATGAGGTGGTTTTTTTTGTTTAAGGCTGGTTTCCAAATTTCTGGTAGGCGGGACGTGTCATCTCTTTTATTTATGCAAAGGGGGCTCCTCTCAATTTCTATGGCTTCTAGAGCAATTCTTCTATATAAATTCTCTGTTTTGTGAAGTAATTTAGTTTTTTCAAAGTCAATTTCGTGCCCTGTTTTTTTAATGTGCTGGACAAGGGAGGAAGTCTTTTCTTCTTTTTTAACTGCATTCACATGTTCTGCAAGGCGTGCACTTACTCTTCGGTTGGTTTGTCCAATGTATGTGGCTGCACATGTTTTGCAAGGGATTTCATAGATTCCTTGGTATTCCAATTGGATTTTATCTTTGGGGCTCCTTAGGATATTAGATATTTTTTGGTTGGTGCAAAATGAAGTTTTGATATTATGTTTGTGCAGAATTTTACTAATTTTGTCTGTGGTGCCCTTGATGTAAGGGAGGATGGTGGTACCATTGTCCTGTTCTTGATCTTGTTTTTTGGGGGGTGTCTCTTTTTTGATTAGGTTTGTGATTGTTTTCTCACACCACCACCCCGCACAAATCACCTCAGTGGCCAAAACTCTCATCACCAGAACCAAACGCTTAGCTGACCATGAGCACTTAAAAACTGAATTGAACAAACTCAAAGATGTATTAATTTCTAATGGATTCGAAGAGAAAACAATCACAAACCTAATCAAAAAAGAGACACCCCGAAAAAACAAGATCAAGAACAGGACAATGGTACCACCATCCTCCCTTACATCAAGGGCACCACAGACAAAATTAGTAAAATTCTGCACAAACATAACATCAAAACTTCATTTTGCACCAACCAAAAAATATCTAATATCCTAAGGAGCCCCAAAGATAAAATCCAATTGGAATACCAAGGAATCTATGAAATCCCTTGCAAAACATGTGCAGCCACATACATTGGACAAACCAACCGAAGAGTAAGTGCACGCCTTGCAGAACATGTGAATGCAGTTAAAAAAGAAGAAAAGACTTCCTCCCTTGTCCAGCACATTAAAAAAACAGGGCACGAAATTGACTTTGAAAAAACTAAATTACTTCACAAAACAGAGAATTTATATAGAAGAATTGCTCCAGAAGCCATAGAAATTGAGAGGAGCCCCCTTTGCATAAATAAAAGAGATGACACGTCCTGCCTACCAGAAATTTGGAAACCAGCCTTAAACAAAAAAAACACCTCATAAAAATCACCATGTCAATCCTTCTAATAATTATGAATTTGGAATTTGGAAATTTGGAAACCAGCCTTAAACAAAAACACTTCATAAAAATCACCATGTCAATAATTCTAATAATTATGATTACACCAACCAATCAGATCACTGAAACATAATCACCCAATCTATTTGCTACATTCAAACCAAATCTCCATCCCCACACTATATACTAGGAAGAAATGACAGTTGCAAACATTCCATTTTACAACAGCATGAAGCTTGGAAACTTCAGCCTGATGATGGTGAATGTGATTTCGCCGAAACGTCGCATAAACATGCAAAATATTACACAGGGCAAAACCCGAACTCAGAACAATCTACATATATATATATATATATATATATATATATATATATATATATATATATATATACACACACACACACACACACACACACACACACACACACACACATATGTCTTGGTGTATTCAGATCTTTTTCCGTGTAAAATTGATAGAATATGTTGTGGCCGGTCCACGTCATGCTCAGGAGATCGCGGATTTCGAGGATCAAGAGATGGATATATTTTGGTATCCTAGGCCAGTGTACTTGGCACCCGAGTCTGAGAGTGAAGAGGATGTGGAGTTAGAGGTGAAAACCAACAAGAGAATCTGACACCTCCAGAGGTGGTATTGAATGATTCAGGAGAGGACAAAGAGCCACTTCTAGATGCAATGGTGCACAGATTTATGACCAGGCAGGATTGATTGACAAGAAAGAGGTTTTGGTGGGAATAGCTTATGGAACACTTGTCCACACCTTGTGGCTATATAAAGGGAGATCTCACAAGGAAGCAGTGCGAGCGACAATGTTCCAGCAATGACAAGGTGTAGACTCCGGCTTCAGAGATTATGTTTGCTTCAAACAGCTTTAAATCTCCACAATTAGCTCATGCGAGATTTCTTCCAAAATGCTGTGAGTTTTGAGTGATTAATAGACCTTTCAAAGAGACCTTTACTGTGTACTGTTTACTTGTACTTTGTCTGTGGGGTAGGTATGGGTTTGGGTGTGGTGAGGGTGATTGTTGGTGGGGTCCTGTGTTGTTCTGGTCTGTTGTCAGTTTTCCTTGCTGAGATTTGTACAAGAAGGGACTTTGCAAGAACTTAGAGACAGTCCTTTGTTCAAAATATGACAAAAAGATGTTGTCAGTTACAGTGAGAAAAGGAAAACTGAGTTTTGAGGAATGTTGTGTTTAAATATTTTATTTGCATAAAATTGTGCATTTGATTCATTTAATAGCCAACTTGTAAGTAACTGCAGCCGCTGGACAATTGGATGAAGCTGAACAGGACTAAAATCATATTCTTCTTGAATTCTTCCATAAGTCTCTATAGCCTATACTCCATCTGTCACTTTTCATCTATTATTTATTACTTTACTGGACTGCATTTCAAGCAATGAAAATTATACCTAGAACAGTGAATGAGTCCTTGTGGATTCTTAAAAAGCAGAAAATAAGGAAAGTTGTTCCGGATCAGACCTAGGGCCTATTTATTTGAAATGATTGTTAGTAATATCCCTCTGCTGACAATATAAATAAAAAAGAAAATAAAAACTTTCCATTATAGATATTAGCAGCTATTATTTAGAGGTTTAGTCATGTCAGTTTTGAACTGTAAAACTAGATCGCCAGATGACAGCGGTTTTGTTAAAAAAAAACACTGCCATCATCCTTCCTCCTTGCAAATTTATGTATCATATCTAACTATGCAAGTTCATTGTCAATATCTACTTTTATAATTTGTTAATACAGTGGTACCTCATGATACGAACCCCTCGTCATACGAACTTTTCAAGATACGAACCCAGGGTTCGGAATTTTTTTGCGAACTTTTTTCACCTTACGAACCTGCCGCCGGCTGCTGGGATGCCCCACCTCCAGACTTGAGTTCCTCCCGTTTTTTCCCACCCTATCCTGCCCCATTCTCCCCTCTGGATCTCCATGGGTTTCCTCCATTTTTCTCCACCCTGTCCTGCCCCATTCTCCCCTCTGGATCTCCATGGGTTTCCTCCGTTTTTCTGCACTCTTTCCTGCCCCATTCTCCCCTCTGGATCTCCATGGGTTTCCTCCGTTTTTCTCCACTTTTTCCTGCCCCATTCTCCCCTCTGGATCTCCATGGGTTTCCTCCGTTTTTCTCCACTCTTTCCTGCCCCATTCTTCTCCCCTCTGGATATCCATGGGTTTCCTCCGTTTTTCTCCACTCTTTCCTGCCCCATTCTCCCCTCTGGATCTCCATGGGTTTCCTCCGTTTTTTGCACTCTTCCCTGCCCCATTCTCCCCTCTGGATCTCCATGGGTTTCCTCTGTTTTTCTCCACTCTGTCCTGCCCCATTCTCCCCTATGGATCTCCATGGGTTTCCTCCGTTTTTCTGCACTCTTTCCTGCCCCATTCTCCCCTCTGGATCTCCATGGGTTTCCTCCGTTTTTCTCCACTCTTTCCTGCCCCATTCTCACCTCTGGATCTCCATGGGTTTCCTCCATTTTTCTCCACTCTTTCCTGCCCCATTCTCCCCTCTGGATCTCCATGGGTTTCCTCCGTTTTTCTCCACTCTTTACTGCCCCATTCTCCCCTCTGGATCTCCATGGGTTTCCTCCGTTTTTCTCCACTCTTTCCTGCCCCATTCTCCCCTCTGGATCTCCATGGGTTTCCTCCGTTTTTCTCCACTCTTTCCTTCCCCATTCTCCCCTCTGGATCTCCATGGGTTTCCTCCGTTTTTCTCCACTCTTTCCTGCCCCATTCTCCCCTCTGGATCTCCATGGGTTTCCTCCGTTTTTCTCCACTCTTTCCTGCCCCATTCTCCCCTCTGGATCTCCATGGGTTTCCTCCATTTTTCTGCACTCTTTCCTGCCCCATTCTCCCCTCTGGATCTCCATGGGTTTCTTCCGTTTTTCTGCACTCTTTCCTGCCCCATTCTCCCCTCTGGATCTCCATGGGTTTCCTCCGTTTTTCTCCACTCTTTCCTGCCCCATTCTCCCCTCTGGATCTCCATGGGTTTCCTCCGTTTTTCTCCACTCTTTCCTGCCCCATTCTCCCCTCTGGATCTCCATGGGTTTCCTCCGTTTTTCTGCACTCTTTCCTGCCCCATTCTCCCCTCTGGATCTCCATGGGTTTCCTCCGTTTTTCTGCACTCTTTCCTGCCCCATTCTCCCCTCTGGATCTCCATGGGTTTCCTCCGTTTTTCTGCACTCTTTCCTGCCCCATTCTCCCCTCTGGATCTCCATGGGTTTCCTCCGTTTTTCTGCACTCTTTCCTGCCCCATTCTCCCCTCTGGATCTCCATGGGTTTCCTCCGTTTTTCTGCACTCTTTCCTGCCCCATTCTCCCCTCTGGAACTCCATGGGTTTCCCTCCCCCCACTCCGTTCGCCTCAGCTTCGTCTGCCGGCAGCTTTTTTTTTTAAAGCCTTAATGTTTTGGATTTTCCTAATCGGCTTGCACGCATTATTGGCTTTTCCATTGATTCCTATGGGAAACATTGTTTCATCTTACAAACTTTTCACCTTACGAACCTCGTCCTGGAACCAATTAAGTTCGTAAGATGAGGTATTACTGTAGTCATCTTTAAATATATCTTCTTGATTTTGGCCCAGATTTAAATATCACATATACAAGTTACCATTTACAATGAATATATCAGGATTTTTAAATTTTCATAGATTTCATTGATCAAAATCTATATTTGTTGGCCAATTATTTTCATTAATTTTATTTTATACTTGTAAACATTATTTCTTTTTCTGTGCTATGAATGTCATCCAAATCTCACTTTCTAACACATATTTGTGCTTTGTAAATGGTATATTGCAAGTCTAATTTGTTTTTCTTTTTGCTTTATTCTAGTCAAAACTAAATATGGACATCCTTGGTTCAGACTGAAAATATAATATGTGGGAAGATATATTTCATTCTTTCTTCACCATTTGTGATTTTCTACATAATAGCTGCCTACAAATGATACAGCTTAAAGACTGGACTGATGTTTGCAATGGGCAGTAAAAATTGCTCTTGATAGCCAAATAATTTTAACTGTATGAAACCTAAATAACAGTGCTGTATTATGGTTAAAGGAGACATTTCCACAGAATAAAACTACAATAAAGTACTATACAAAGCACTCTAAAGCTCTGCTTTACTTTTAGATTTTGAATATAACATGACACTATACAATGATTCCTCGTCTTACAAACCCCTCATCATACAAACTTTTTGAGAGACAAACCCAGGGTTTAAGATTTCTTTGCCTCATCTTAAAAACCCTTTCCATCTTATGAACCTGAGTCCGGGTCTGTGGGCTCTCTTACTGCGCCTGCACTCTCACGCATGCACTCTCTGACTACCGAAGGGATTCCCCTGCCTTATGACTGTCACCGCCGGAATTTCACATTTGCTTGCATGGGAATTCCCCACCCCTTTTGCTTGTACCTGAGGCAGAGAATGCCAGAGCTGCCCCATTTCCCTGCCACTTTCCCCTCTAGCCCTCTGCTTCCTCTACTGCCTGCAGCCACCCCATCCTGCTACCAAAATCCCCCCTAGCCTGCCGCTTCCTTCGCCCCATCTCACTGCTAAAAACACCCCTCCAAAAGCTTCCTACATTGCTACAAATTGCCCCAAAAATCTCTCCCCCAAAAGCTTCCTATCTTGCTCCAAATCTCTCCAAAAATTGCCACTCCAAAAGCTTCCTGTTGTGTTCGTTTAAAAATATTCACAGAAATTCTGTGATTGGTTAAGACGCGGCCATTTAGAAAATAGCCGCGAAGGTTAAATCGTTGTCAGTTAAAGAAAGCCCGCCGTTTTAAGAGAGTATAAATAGGGCAACGGATTAGCCGTTGCCCTCATTCGGAAAACTGCTGTTCCAGTGCTTGTATTCAATCTCGTAATGAATAAAACAGTTCTGTTTAAACCACCGGAGTACTGACTTTTCAGTGGCGACGAGGAGGTCAAACTCCCGCGAACGCAGCCATGAACTCGGCCATGGCTCCACCACCGCCAGTATTCAACTCTGAAACGGAAGCTTGGACCTCGTACATGTCCAAATTCACCTTTTTCCTCAAAGCGAGCAATCTACATGACGCCGATGATGAACGAAAGAAAGCTATATTCCTCGCTTATTGCGGCACAGAAGTCTACAGCTTAGCCTCTACGCTCGTTGACCCAGACACTCTGGAAACCATCGCATGGTCAGCTCTACAAGCAAAACTCGCCGCACATTACCAGTCCGCGTATACCGCCACCAATTCGCACAAATGCGGCAAGCGGACGGAGAATCTATCAACGATTTCATTACTATCTCTGTGGTCGCTCCTTTACTTTAATTACAGACCATAAACCTCTTTTAGGCATTTTGGCGGGAAACAAACAAACTCCCGCCTTTCTCTCCCCTCGCATGACTCGATGGGCTATTTTCCTTGCCGCTTACAATTATACTTTAATCCACAGGGGGGGGAAAGATATAGGGAATGCCGATGCTTTAAGCAGGTGCCCCCAAACAGAATTGGTCAGTGATCCTGCCCCTGCCTCAAGGATTTTATTAATTGAAACTAGTAAACAAAATTTATTAACAGCGACAGAAATAGCCAATCAGACACAAGTAGACCCAATTTTAAAACATATTAAACAATGGATATTAAAAGGATGGCCAAATGAACAGCAATCAAATCAATTTCAACCCTTTAAGAACAGACAGCTTGAATTAAATGTGTTAAAAGATTGTATATTATGGGGAGACAGGGTTGTTATTCCAAAATCCTTACAGAAGCAAGCATTGCAGTTATTGCATATAGGTCACCCAGGAATAGTCAAAATGAAAACTATTGCCAGAAGTCATTTATGGTGGCCTGGGTTGGACAGGGACATAGAATCATGGGTTGGTGGTTGTGCACCCTGCCAGAGAACAAGACCCAACCCACCAAAAGCCACACCATCAGAGTGGCCAACACCAAGAGGGCCCTGGTCCAGAATACATATTGACTTTGCGGGACCAATCAGGGGCCAATCCTTTTTACTAGTTGTAGATGCATACTCCAAATGGCTGGAAATTGAACTCATGGCATCTACAACTACTAGCGCAACCATAAAGGCACTAAGGAAAATGTTTGCCACACATGGCATCCCAGACATTTTGGTCTCTGACATCAGCGTCCACGAACAAAAGCCCGGCAGAACTTTTAATGGGCAGAAATCTCCGCTCTAAATTAGACAGAATTCACCCAAATTACCGAAATGACCAAAAAGAAGTTAAATTACAAAGCGAGAGACAGTTTAACATTGGGGATTTAATTTACGCTAAAGACTATGATTCAAATGATAAATGGAAAGAAGGAACGATATTAGAAAAAACTGGGTTAAAAACATATATCATAATATTAACAGATGGGCGCAGTTGGCATCGGCATGTCGATCAACTATGCAAAAGAATTAAAACTAACTCAGACATTTTGCCTACTGTAGAAAAACCAATAGAGGACTTACCAGAACCACTTCGAGACTCCAGCGATGGCTGCCTGTTGCCCCTGGCGGCCAGCGAAGATCAAAATGCATCATCACAACCAGGCCCGTCAGAGACTAGCCTTAGCGGAGCAACGGAGCCGGCCGTCCAGGCAAGCAGCTCCCAGCAAAATGAACTGTGCAGGTCCCAGAGATCTGTAAAGCCGCCAATCCGCTTACAGGACTATGTGACGTGGATTAACACGTAATCATGGTCTCATCTAAAGAGGGAGGGGTGTTGTGTTCGTTTAAAAATATTCACAGAAATTCTGTGATTGGTTAAGACACGGCTATTTAGAAAATAGCCGCGAAGGTTAAATCGTTGTCAGTTAAAGAAAGCCCGCCGTTTTAAGAGAGTATAAATAGGGCAACGGATTAGCCGTTGCCCTCATTCGGAAAACTGCTGTTCCAGTGCTTGTATTCAATCTCGTAATGAATAAACCAGTTCTGTTTAAACCACCGGAGTACTGACTTTTCACTTCCTATCTTGCCCCAAATCCCTCCAAAAATCATCACTCCAAAAGCATCCTATCTTGCCCCAAATCTCTCCAAAAATCACTCCCCCAAACGCTTCATAAGCCACCCGAAATCAGTTCCAAAGTCTTCCAAACTCATCTCTTCCTTGCTGCCTTTCTTCACTCCATTTGCCTTTGTTAGGACCTCAATTTGGGTGGCATAGGAAGCGCCTGGAGGGACAATTTTAGAAGCAATTTGGGGCAAGATAGGAAGCTTTTGGAGTGGTGATTTTTGGAGAGATTTGGGGCAAGCTAGGAAGCTTTTGGGGGAGCGATTGACAATAGTCCGAAAAATTAGTTTCACTGATGAGAAATTTTAAAGTTTTCTCAGATGTGATTGGATGGTTTTGGATGATGTTGCTACCAAATATCAGAAGTCAATAAATTATCAAACTTACTACACGTAGCTTTTATAAAGTCAAAATATTATTACTTTTAAAGTAGACATTGACACATGTTTTTATCTAATAAGGAGGAATTCAATAATAGAAAGATTTTTAAGATTGAAAGATGAATTGTAGATAGGAAACAGATGGCTGAACCTACTTTTAATTTTTAAAATTAAATTATTTTCAGCCTATAAATAATCATTGTGATATTTCAGTTTTAAGAATAAATAGTTGAAATCATCACATGAAGATAAATGTGTAATGCTAATATGGATTATAACTTTTACGATGCTTACTATTATAAATTATTCTCAATTCTGCAAATGTAAATTACTATATTAGTTGTAAGTGCCAATATGACTGTCTATTGAGTAAAAATCACACCTCCCATTAAGTCCACATTAATCTGAGGATAATTTCAAAGTAGAAATATATATTTGCCTGGATTTTAAAAGTATCTAATAATTGTCAAATCCAATCACAATTTGCATCAAGTTTGGTTTTAAACATTCACATGGCAGTTGTTCCCATTTTATTTGTGCTTTTTTAAAAATTAATTTTAGCTAGCAATCTATTTCACTGTTGAATTATTATTGAAAACTCACTGTATCTTGTCAATAACTAGAGTAATCTGTAATGATTAATTCAACTGGTATTTTATTGCTGAAAGGGAAATATTGTCAAAAATATGTTTTCAATCACATTCAGGCAAAGCAGATTACATTATATCAACAAAACCAACAAATTTAATCAAATACAACTGGGAGATTTGCAAAAGAAAACATGACCAACAAATATCTCCAAAAATATGAATAGCCTTGATACTGTATTTTTTTTGTGTGGAATACAGCTAAAATTATCCCCTGGACTGGGACCAGTTTTGAGGATAATTTCCTGAGTCCTGACCCTATAAAATGCTTTGTTTACTTGTAAGATATCTTGAAAGCCCCGAGGCAGTTCTTTTGTCATCCATAAGTAATGGCATGCAACTACAAGTTCTTCATTTTGACAACTTTGAATATTCACAATTGACTAATTACTTACTAACTTACCCACCTTACCTTACCTACTTACCCACCTAGCTACCTTCCTTCCTACCTACCTACTTAGTTTATAGTCTACTTTAGTTGCTAACACTGACAGGCATACTATTCTCCAAAACATATGTGGGATTAAAAACATATGGCCAAATGAAAAATTCTTGTTGGAGTTCTACCTGCAGAGCTCCACAAATCACAATTAACAACCACAGCTAATTACTTCCCCAAGAGATTCTATTGATTCTATTGATCAATTATGGAACCTAGAAAAAAAGAGCTCTTACTTACTTCCATATGTGAATAATACACATCTGAATCTGTAATAAATTATGCCAAATATTATTTATTTATTTACACTTTTTGGCATAGGTCAATTCCAGTGAATTCTGGCTGGTTCACAGAAATAAAAAAAGACATAAAACAGCAAAAGAAATTAAATCAATAGGCAGCTTGGGCAAAGCTGCTCTAAAAACAAAATCCATCAAACAAAGTAGAGGCCATTAAACAAACAGCAAACCTCAACCACAGGTTTGGGACTATGCCCAGATTTTCAAAGCTTTCTGGAACCTTTGGAACAGAGCTCTCCAAACCTGGCAACTTTAAGACTTGTGGACTTCAACTCCCAGAATTCCACAAGTCTTCAAAGTTGCCAAGTTTGGGGACCCCTGCTTTTGAACATAAGTCAACTGTCCCACTTGGGAAGCAAAGCTTCATTTTTATAAGTTCAAAATTCTTACGTTTTTATATCAGTGATGAGAGATATATCAACTATGAAGTTTTGAATGCTCATTTCACTCACTGGCAGTCATGAAGACTATGTCTCCCACAGAGAGAACATATTTGGTCTATCTGAAAATTTGTTTTTCTCCTTGAAGAGCTATCCAAAGAACATGAACCAATGGAGAATTCTCACTGAAAATGTTTTAGAATCAAGGTTCTCCTGGACAATATGATTATAAAATTTTGATTTGAATTGAATCGAAATTTAAGTTGAACAAACCAAGAACCTGATAGAGATCAGGTTCAAGGAAAAACATCAACTACTGTGCTGGCCTTATCAAAAGGTTAATCGTAAATGCAAACTAATGAATTCAAGAAACATCGTTAGCAAATACCTGAACTCCTTCTCTTACTAAAACTGCTAAATTTGACATTATGTTTATCTGAGAAACATGGCTAAATGCATCCCTCCCTTCCATCCCATCCATCCCCATTATCACAGTAAGAGATGTTTATCGGTTTAGATCAGGGGTCTCAAACTCAATTTACCCGGGGGCCACTGAAGGTAGAGGCTGCGTGAGGCTGGGCCGCATCAGGTTTTCCACAAGAAAAGCTGTTGAAAAAACATTCCAATGTTATCAACTGCCTTTATTTTTTCCTCTTATTTTGTGTTAAAAAATAATTCATAAGGAAAATTCATAAGTAAAAAAAATCAATCAGTAATGAATAAATAAAATGATAATGATGATGATGATGATGATGATGATGATGATGATGATGATGATAATGATAATGATAATAGCGCCGGCGGACTTACCCGCCGGCAGCGTTTGCGGGAGGGCCGGGAAGACACTGGACCCCTGGGGGCCGCCATCTTGGTGCTCGGGCGAAGTCTCGCAAGGCGAGACTTCGCCCGAGAGTCAGGCCAATAGGCCTGACTGCTGATTGGTCCAGGCGGGGCTTGCCGGCCCTATTTAAGGGCGTGTAGGCCCGGGCTCAGCCTTTTCGCCCGGACCATTTGCCCTGAGCAGACACCCACCCGCCCTCCCTACTTTGCAGTGTGCTATTGTGGGTCGCCCCTAGGGGGGCCGAATGGGAATTTTTTGCGGCTTTGCCTTTTGCAGGGCCATTTTTTCGCCCATTCCACACTGCGGAGATGGATGTGCGGTTAGGGGGTACTTGCACCTGTTAGGCTAATTGGCTTACCTTTGGTCATTTGGGTAGGCAGGTTAGGGGCGGAAAACTGGGTGGTGGTTTAGCAACTGCGCGTTCTCCCTTGGGCATCTTTGGGGATGATTGACAGGTTCTCTCCAAGCTTGTGGTGGAAGCGACCTGAGCAGTTGGGGGGAACCTGTCTTTGGGTCCCGCACCTTTAAGTCCCCTGTTAGGGGTTAGCCGGCTGGACCCCCCTCATGCAAGTGCATGGCATGGTCTCAGGTGAGGGAGGGGTCCCTCACCTGGACTAGCATCGAGCTACGCCCATAAGTTGCCCAGGAAGTTTATCTGACGTCATTTTCCGCCCCGGAAGTATTTGTTTGACCCTGCAGGTCCATTGTTGGGTCATAGTTAAGCATGTTAATTTATGCTAATTTATGCTAATTTAATTAAATAAATTATGCTAATTTATTATTAATAAAAATGACCCAGTTTTAAATCGAGCTCTTGTGTCCGTGTCGTTACTCCGTCTCTCCTGCAAGGATAATGATAATGATAATAATAATAATACAGCAGATATAGAAGACTGAAGAAACCACATATAGTTGCTGACTAGAGAAATGTAATTATTATTATTTAGAATCTGTAATAATAATGTCTGTATTAACAGTTCTTTATCATTTAACGGACATAGATTGCGAGCTGGGCAGTGTCGGTGATGTCTGTGCTCTTATCAAGAGTGACTGAGTATACACTGAAACATTTTGCTTTCTCACACAGTTGATCATAAATGTCACTTGACAAGTCAGAAATGTTCTCTGCCACGGTGTTGGCAGAAAGGCTGATGTTGCTAAACTGACCTTTCTTTTCTGGACAAACAATACTTGCAGCCTGTAATATGCACTTTTTAATAAATTCACCTTCTTTGAATGGCTTTCCTGCTTTAGCAATAATCTCACTAACCACGTAGCTAGCTTCGACTGCTGCATCATTCTCTTTGGTTGCTTTCAAAAAGAAATCTTGTTGCCTCAGATACCTGGTTTGCTCTCTCATCTCCCTGGTATTTTTGCATACTCCTCAGCATGTCTAATTGTGTAATGACGTTTCAAATTGTATTCTTTGTGCACTGCAACTTTCTCTGTGCAAATAAGACACGTCAGGATGCCCCTGTGCTCAACAAAGTAATATTGCACTTCCCACTTTCCCTGAAATTGTCTGTGCCCATCACCAACCTTTCTCTTCACTGCAGGCTTTGAAAAAGAGATGTTTGGGGCTGTGTAATATATAATTCCACTTGGTGTCACTGTTTCAGTGTTTAGCGGCTAAACTTTAGCCGATGTGTCTTTTCCACTTTTTTTCTGTCCTGCTGAGTAGCAATTTCTGCCTCCGCTTTTGAGCCCAGAGTAATGACGCAAGTTTGCAATAAGCCCGGCTAATGCCCCGCCTCCGAGAGCAATATACCCCACTGTGATTGGTAGGTTCATTCATTTCTGCATACAACACTGAAAAGTGCCATTCATATCAAACTTGGGCTGCACTAACATTAAACTTTGACATTGAGGTGGGGGCCACAAACTATTGTCCCGAGGGTCACAGTTGGCCCAAGGACCACAAGTTTGAGACCCCTGGTCTAGATCAACTAGTTACTGACAATACTAGACTCAACAATTATCTTGATCTCATCTCCTGCAACATTCAATTTACGGACTACAAATAACATGATTGACATTTGTTTCAATATATGTCCTTACAGAAACCCCTTTAACGATGGGATATTTACTTTATTTATTTATTCATTCGTTCGTTCATTCATTCACTCACTCATTCATTTATTTATTTATTTATTTATTTATTCGACTTGTATGCCACCCAGTTAAGAAGGACTCAGGGCAGCTTACAACAAAAGTATAAATACAATAAGAATAAATACAAAACAGTAAAAGAAGTCAAACAGTTAACTGAGGTTAAAACATAACAAACTAAAAAAAAACCCCATAAAAATTATTATAAAAAGAAAATCACACTCATATAAATACACACCATTCTTATAGTTGGCCATCAAGCTGTGAATTTATGGCCCCCAGGTCTGTCAGCAAAGCAGGTCTTCGTAGCTTTGCAAAAGGCCAGCAGGGTGGGAGCAGTACAGATATCAGGGGGAAGTCGGTTCCATAGAGCCGGGGAAGCCACAGAGAAGACTCTCCCCCATGGTCCCACCAACCTGCATTGCTTTGTCGATGGGACCCAGAGGAGGCCAACTCTTTGAGCTCTTATTGGTCTCTGGGAGGTATGTGGCAGGGGATGGTCCCATAAATAGTCTGGCCCAGAGCCATGTAGGGCTTTATAGATAGTAATCAACACCTTGAATTGTACCCGGAGACTAATAAGAAGCCAGTGCTGCTCACGGAGCAAAGGTGTTATATGGGTGTACTGAGGCACACCCATAATAGCTCTCCTGGCTGCATTCTGGACTATTTGCAGTCTCTGAACACTTTTACAGGGTAACCCCATGTAGAGCGCGTTGCAATAATCAAGATGGGAGGTGATGAGGGCCTTAGTGACTGTGCGGAGAGCCTCCTGGTCCAAGTAGTGTACCAGGCAAACCTGGGTGAAGATCCCCCTGGCCACAGCTGAAATGTGATGGTCAAAACTCAGCTGTGGGTCCAGGAGGACACCCAAGTTGCAGACCCTATCTTAGGGAGACAATATCTCTCCCTCCCCCCAGAACAATGGAGGGACAGATCAAAAAGTCCTTAGGAGGGAAATCCCACAGCCACTCGGTCTTGTCTGGGTTGAGTCTGAGACTGTTGACTGGGTTGAGGCTGAGGCTGAATGAATATTTCATTCATTGAGATCTAGGATATGTTATTTGAGTGTTCCCTTTATTTTTTTGAGCAGTATATGTGTGTCTGTGTGTGTGTGTGTGTGTGTGTATGTATGTATATGTATATATACACATATATATATATATATATATATTCAAGTCCCAGTAAGAGTATGGCTAGCTGATGAGGCCAATATAAAGCTGAAATAAATCTATCCTAGTCTCCCTTAATTTTCAAATTCAGCAAAAACCTGTAACACGTACAGAATATAGTTGTCGGCTATGAATAAATCAACTGCCTTGGAAATGGCCGAGAGACAAAAAAGGAGCTGTGATGTTCCTTCAATATACCAGGGCGATTCAACACAAATAACATGTACCCTTCCCTGGTACAGAGCTGAAGGGATTGGATACTGTAGCCTAGAGGTTAATTCTCTGTCTTTCAAGGCCAAGGTTGCAAGTTCAAGTCCCAGTGAGGTAATGGTTAGCTGATGAGACCAAATTAAGGCTGAAATAGATCTATCCTAGTCTCCCTTAATTTTCAAATTCATCTTAATCTTAAACATGTGACACATACAGATAGAATTGTCGGCTATCAATAAAATTAACTGCCTTGGAAATGGCCCTGGGTTGGGCCGAGAGGCAAAAAAGGAGCTGTGATGTTCCTTCAATATACCAGGGTGATTCGACACAAAAATGTAACCCTTCCCTGGTACAGAGCTGAAGGGATTGGATACTGTAGCCTAGAGGATAATTCTCTGCCTTACAAGGCAAAGGTTGCGGGTTCAAGTCCCAGTGGGTATGGCTAGCTGATGAGGCCAAAATAAGGCCGAAATAGATCTATCCTAGTCTCCCTTAATTTTCAAATTCAGCTTAAACATGTGACACATACAGATAAAATTGTCAGCTATCAATAAAATTAACTGCCTTGGAAATGGCCCTGGGTTGGGCCGAGAGGCAAAAAAGGAGCTGTGATGTTCCTTCAATATACCAGGGTGATTCAACACAAAAATGTAACCCTTCCCTGGTACAGAGCTGAAGGGATTGGATACTGTAGCCTAGAGGATAATTCTCTGCCTTACAAGGCAAAGGTTGCAGGTTCAAGTCCCAGTGGGTATGGCTAGCTGATGAGGCCAAAATAAGGCCGAAATAGATCTATCCTAGTCTCCCTTAATTTTCAAATTCATCAAAAACATGGGACATATACATATATGTATATATGTATATATATATGTGTATGTATATACATATGTATATATATGTGTGTATGTGTGTGTACATTAAAGCATAAATAATATATACGATATAATTAGGTATAAATCACGGATTTGTCTGTCAGTTAATTAGTAGGTGTGATAAAAATTATAATAGCATCTACAATATTAATCAAGTAAAATTTTACTGCAGTTAAAAAAGTGAAACACTTTAAAAATGTATACTTTGGGGTTTCAGTCACTTCACCATCAACTACTGTTTCTACTGCTTATTAAATCAAAAATAATTTGAAGCCAATTCATAATCTTTCTTCACCAATTATGATCCCTACATGCCCAGAACAGCATCGGTCAATCTTTTTCTTCTTCCAGACATCCAACAGAAGAGGATAAATAACAGTACTGAACCATGAATTTTCCTCACACACACACACACACACACACACACACACACACACACACATACTGCTCAAAAAAATAAAGGGAACACTCAAATAACATAACATTTATACTGTTAGCTGTTTTTTCTGCATTTCTCCAGTTCAGTACTGAAATCAAAACAAAGAAGGGGATTTATTTATAAGGAAGAAATGCATAGCTGCCTGATGACTATAGTAGGTAAAGCTCTATGTGTCTGAAAGAGACGCTAATTTGAATCTAGGAGGCAAGAAATGGAATTAAGCAAGTTATTATCTATAATAATATGCCAGTGATGCCAGTAATAAATCATCTCAGCTACTGAATAGAAAGAATAATGTGATTTATTAGAGTGGTGCAAAGATCCTTTGATAAAAATGTCTGTTGTGTGTATATCTGAACTTATGAGAAACAGTCAAAACTTTTCTTGAACGGGTGCCCTTCACATCTTTTGCAGCTATTCAATCAAATAGTTGAGCATGATAACATATTCCCTAGGCTTTTTATTATGGAATCACTTTTTTTAAAAAGTAAAGGGAAAAAAAGATAAAGATGTACAGTGATCCCCCGGGTATTGCGACCCCGATCATTGCGAAATGGCTATATGGCGATTTTGCAACCCGGAAGTAAAAACACCATCTGTGCATGCGCGCCCTTTTTTCCTATGGGCACGCATGCGTAGATGGCGCCGGGCAGATCAGCTGCTGGGCGGCTTCCCTAGGTCTTCCCCCTCTTGGTGGGCATCAGCGAGGAGTTTCCCCACCGCCCACGCAAACTCCTCGCTGCTGCCGCTTCGTTCGGGCCGCTTCCCAGCTGAGTACTCAGCTGGGAAGCGGCCCGAGCGAACGGCTTGTCCGCAGGCTGCCTGCCCGCGCGCCCGCGGCTCGCGTGCCCTTCTCCCGCCCACCCCGTTCGCTCGGGCCGCTTCCCAGCTGAGAATTTGCTTCAGGACTCAGCTGGGAAGCGGCGCGAGCGAGCGGGGTGGGCGGGTGAAGGGCGGGCGAGTGGCAGCGAGGAGTTTGCGTGGGCGGTGGGGAAACCCCAGCGCCGCTTCCCAGCTGAGTCCGGCTCCTCGCTAGCGCTGCAGAAGTAAAAACACCATCTGCGCATGCGCAGATGGTGTTTTTACTTCCGCAGCGCTACTTCGCGAAAACCCGATCATTGCTAGGGGTCCTGGAACGGAACCCTCGCAATGATCGGGGGATCACTGTATTGTATGACTATGATCTCATTTATAGAGTGTCCTTACTGTAGCATGAGCATGCCCCATTTAATGGTTGCTGAAGTCATATTCACTTTAGAACCTCCATTTCATGCCCAGCTCATTGCTGAAAGAGACTGAAGCATTGCTATCCACTAGGTCAGTGTTTCCCAACCTTGGCCACTTGAAGATATTTGGACTTCAACTCCCAGAATTCCCCAGCCAGCAAATGCTGGCTGGGGAATTCTGGGAGTTGAAGTCCAGATATCTTCAAGTGGCCAAGGTTGGGAAACACTGCACTAGGTGACTCTGGACAGTTTACAACATTTAAAAAATCCATCATATAATAAAATCCTGTTTTTTTAAAAAAAAACTATCCCACCCCTTTACCTCCTCCCCCACAATATGGCAGCTAGTCAAATTAATCATTTAATTGATTCAGTCTCCATTATGGTTCCCAGGCCCACTGATAGAACCATGTTTTCATGGCCTTTCAGAAAAGCAGTGGGGTGGGAGCCAACTGTACCTTGGGGATGAATGTGGTTCTGTAAAGAAGGAGCCAACACTGAGGAGGCCCTTTTTCATGTTGCTGCCAGATTATAACCCATAATCAATGAGCCCTGTATTGAATCAACATCTATTATTTCATGAAAAGATATTTATAAAGTGATTATCAATACTGATTTGCATATGATTATTCTATTTCATGCTATTTCTTTTATTGAAAATATGCATATGTAAATATAACCTTCATAGCTGTTTTGGATTCAAAGTTACCCTATTTGAATATTTGTATATCATTGTCCTTCATTCTTAATTGAAACAATCAATCAAGTATGCTATCAGTATGAAATAATAAATTAGACTAGTGCACCTTACCTACAGATACCTTGCTGAAATAAATATTAATTTTTCCTTACATTTATTGCCAATTAAAGCTTAAAATATTAGCAGGCATTTTAACTAGGCCCCATAGGATAATGTAAGTCGAGAAGATTCTAGGAAACAAATTATTTTGTAGTCATGGCATTTTCATTGTTTCTGAAATGAAATGTCACAAATCACAGAGAAAAATTCATTCACTTGTTATTACTAAAGATGATATTTGCTGTGGCTCTCTAACATAGGGCTATTTGAGGGGAAAATCAA
This sequence comes from Erythrolamprus reginae, assembly GCF_031021105.1. Lineage (NCBI taxonomy): Eukaryota > Metazoa > Chordata > Lepidosauria > Squamata > Dipsadidae > Erythrolamprus > Erythrolamprus reginae. The sequence continues at coordinate 61,230,959 of NC_091954.1, read as the reverse complement.
TGGATGTGAAAACAATATATCTATATAGAGAGCTTATATTACAGCTTATTGTTGTTGTCGTTGCTACAAGTTCTTACAGTGTATTGTTCCTTCCTAGTATTTAATGTTCCTGAAAAAAATTTAAAAAGCATTTTAATAATACAGTATATATGGAGAGAAATAGTACACTATGTTCAAATTTCATTTCAACATACAGTGGTATCTCTACTTAAGAACACCTCTACTTAAGAACTTTTCTAGATAAGAACTGGGTGTTCAAGATTTTTTTGCCTCTTCTTAAGAACGATTTTCTACTTAAGAACCCGAGGCCGGAAAATTTTCCCAGGAAATTTGAGAGCGGCACGAAGGCCCGGCCAGTTTCCTGCCATTCCCCCTTTAATCCCAGCCGTTTTGGGCAGTCCAGAGAGAACGGAGCATTTTTCTTTCTCTGGGTGCTTGGAGAAGGAATAAACCACTTTTTTGTGGTGACTCCTTTGCGCTGCCTCCCCCACACACACCGCGAGGTTGCCTCCCAAAGTGTCTGGGCGCAGAAAGGCAAAAGGGGGTGCTTCGCCCCATCTGAATCAACTCAGCTTCAGCCAAACCGAATCACCACAGTGAAGGAAAGACACCGGCTACAAAGTGAGTGAGTGAGAGGAGAGGGGAGCCTTTCAGTATGGGAAGGAAGAGGAAGCAGGTAGCAGCAGCAGCAGCAGTAGCAGCCGCCTTTCAGTCAAAGGAGCGGGAGGTTCCCCCCTCTCGCCCACCTAGGTTTCTCTCTCTGGCACAGTATATGAGAGGCAGTCTCGTTTTGGGTGTATGTGAGGCATGTGCTCCTCGTTCCCGCCTGAGTGTCCCTCTTTTTTTTAAGCCTTAAAGTTTTGGATTTTTTTTATTTCCCCTCACCTCACCTTCTTCCTTCGGCAGTGACTGTCCTCCTCCTCTTCTTCCTCCTCCTCCTCCCACCCAAATTCTGAGCTTTTATTTCTTTCCTAATGGGTCTGCATGCATTATTTGCTTTTACGTTGAGTCCTAGGGAAAAATTGCTTCTACTTACAAACTTTTCTACTTAAGAACCTGGTCACGGAACAAATTAAGTTCTTAAGTAGAGGTACCAATGTATTTCCTCCTATGAATCTTTAATTTTAAAATCTAAATATGAAGAAAAACTTCATTCCATTATTAAAATATTTGCTGTATACAACTTTCATCAACCTATAATATAGTTTATTCTTAAATCTGCATTTATTACTTCAAGTGCTGAATGAAGGATTGCTGGATATTATTTGGCGGAGGGGGAAAGAATAGTTTCCATGACTGATGAATATTTTGCAGCATTTGGGATGGATTCTAGAAAAGAGGTGCTAAAGAAAAGGTATATTTAAAAGTCAGTAGAAAATATGATACAAACATACCAAGTCTATTCAAACTATTGAAAACATCAAGACCAGGCAATAGCCTAAGGGTCAATGAAATATAAACTGGATATAAACTATAGTTTTATAACTATATTGCAACTGTTCAAAATTCTGGATTCTGCACAAGAAAGGTTGCCTATTTTGAAATATTATTTCAAAATGACTGTCCTCTTTTTCACACTTCTATCTACTTCTGTAGTTTAAAAAACTGTTTCTATTGACTAAATAAGCAAATTGGAAAGTTAACAGGTAATTATTAGGAGATTTCCTTTGAGGAATATGGGAAGGATTGGGGTTTTCTCTAATATCTTTTGCCTTACTCAAGGGCAAATTCTTAACTTATGGGCAAAATGACTTTTATGAATAATAGCCTTTCAACTAGTAGTGTCAAGCAAAAGTGAAGACCATTGACAAGACACTGTAATAGAGAGTTGCAAGATTTGTAACATATTTTTCTTCTTTTGAAAAGAATTTGGCATATACCATATCTGCAGAAAGATTACAGTTGTGGCAGCCCTTAAATTAAAAATATAAAATTATTGAAGTATAGGAACAAAGGATTGTTACACTTTGACTAATGATAAAGGGTCAGAGAATAATAAGTAAGAAATATAAAATATTCTGTAGTACAGAAATCCAAACACTTTTCAAACTCTTAGAAATGAAGCAATCTCTAACCATTCCAGGAAGTGAAATGTAGAGATTTCTCCATAAAAGGCAGAGAAGACTAAGAGAAAAGTCACAATAGCTGATGATTCCATACTGTAAGGAACTGAAACAAAGCAGCTTATGAAATGTAATACAGTGATCCCTCAAGTATCGCGAGGGTTACGTTCCAAGACCCCTCGCGATACTCGATTTTTCGTAATGTAGTGGTGCGGAAGTAAAAACACCATCTGCGCATGCGCGCCCCTTTTTCCATGGCCGCGCATGCGCAGATGGTGTTTTTACTTCCGCACCTGGGAAGACCCAGGGAAGGTTCCTTCCGCCGCCCAGCAGCTGAGGAGCCGCCTGCCTGCCCGCCTGCCCGCTGCTTTTCCGCCCGCCACTTGTCCGCCGCTTGTCCGCCCGCCGCTTGTCCGCCCGCCGCTTGTCCGCCCGCCGCTTTTCCGCCTGCCGCCGCTTGTCCGCCGCTTTTCCACCCGCCGCTTTTCCGCCCGCCGCTTATCCGCCGCTCGGTGCACGATCGGGGTTTCCCCTTTGCGTGGGCGGCAGGGAATTCTGGGAGTTGAAGACCCAGGGAAGGTTCCTTCGGCCGCCCAGCAGCTGATCTGCTCGGCAGCGCAGTAGCAGCAAGGAGCCGAAGATGGGGTTTCCCCGTTGCCCATGCAAAGGGGAAACCCCATCTTCGGCTCCTCGCTGCTACTGCGCTGCCAAGCAGATCAGCTGCTGGGCGGCCAAAGGAACCTTCCCTGGGTGCCGCCCGCCGCTCGAGAGCAAGAGGGGGAGAGATAGAGAAAGAGAGAGAAGGAAAGAAAGAGATGAGAGAGGGAGGAAGAGAGTGTGAGAAAGGAAGAAGCAAGATAGAGAAAGAGAGAGAGAAAGAAAGATGAGAAAGGAAGGGAGTGACGTCATTGGGTGGAAAAATCGCGATATAGCGTTTCGCAAAGATCGAGATCGCGAAACTCGAGGGATCACTGTATCTGCTAGTGCCATTTAACATTTTCTGAGATCTATCAAGTCCACTGATACTCTTTGTTGTTAATATATTTCATGACAAATTATATGGCAGTTAAAAAGAACAAGAAGCAGTCTAAAAAAGTTTTAAATTAGGATTAATTTAAGAATTATGATAATGGAATGAACAGAAGAATAAGTAACAAAAGAATACTTGTTCAGAAGGAAAAGAAGCACTGGAAAAAAGATAGTACAGTGATCCCTCGATTAGCACGGTCTCGATTAGTGCGAAACGCTACAACACGGTTTTTCAAAAAATATTAATTAAAAAATACTCCACGGTTTTTTTGCTATACCACGGTTTTTCCCACCCGATGACGTCATACGTCATCACCAAGAGTCACTTCTCTGTCTCTTTCTCTTTATTTCCTGTCATTCTCTGCTTCAATCATTTTCTCATTTCTCTTTTTTTCTCCCCTTTTTTCTATCATTTCTCTCTCTCTTTCTTCCTCTCTCACACTCTCTTCCTCCCTCTCTCATCTCTTTCTTTCCTTCTCTCTCTTTCCTTCTCTCTCCCCCCCTCCACTTGCCCACGAGAAGAAAAAAAGCAACCTCTGCCGGGCAGCTCCCCTTGTGCCCCCGCTTTGTGCCTGCCTCTTGTCCCTCTCTTTTGGGGATTTTTTTTTTCTTTTCTGTCTGAGTGCGTCTGTGTGAGCGCGAGAGAGGGAGTGTGTGTATGTGTGTGTGTGTCTGTTGCGGCTTGGGCTGGTCGGCCTCGGAGGCGGGAGAAGGCGAAGAGGTAGCAAGCGGGGAACCCAGCGGGGTGGATGGCGGCAGCGGCGTGTGTGTGTGTGTGGTGGCCGCCTTCAGCTTGGGGTCGCCGCCGGCGTGCTCGAAGGACGCACCGCCGCCCGCCTTGGAGCCCTCGAAAGCCTCGTCGTCTTCTGTGCTCTGCTCGCCGCTGCTCTCCAAGCGGGGCGCAGCGGCTGGGAGCGCTCGCCTTTTCTCCCCTGCGTGGATCCTGGCTAGCCGTCGCGCCTCTCTTGAAGATGGGGAGCCTGGCGACGCGCTGTTTTCCCCCACCGAGGACAATCGGGGTAAACTCTTTTGGTTGGGAACCAACCGGCCCGGTGCTCTTTTGGCTCTCTTGGGGTTTCCCCTTTGCCTGGGCAGCAGGAAGACCCAGGGAAGGTTCCTTTGGCCGCCCAACAGCTGATCTGCTCCGCAGCACGGCAGCAGCGAGAAGCCGAAGATGGGGTTTCCCCTTTGCCTGGGCAACGGGGAAACTCCATCTTTGGCTCCTCACTGCTTCCGCGCTGCGGAGCAGATCAGCTGTTGGGCGGCCAAAGGAACCTTCCCTGTGTCTTCCCCGCTGCCCACACGCAAACTCCACCATCTGCGCATGTGCGGCCATGGGGAAAAAAAGGGTGCGCATGCGCAGATGGTGTTTTTACTTCCGCACCACTATAACACGGAAAATCGATTAGCGCGGGAGGTCTTGGAACGTAACCCCCGCGCTAATCGAGGGATCACTGTATTGGACAAGTGGAGGGAGTCCATTTGTGTTAAAAAGGTCAACATCTTTTTGGTTGAATAAGGTTAAATAAATGGTCTGAAATAGCAAGATGAAATATTTTTGTTTCATGTAGAAAACAAAAATTAAACACAACATAAGGCATTAACCTGATTTATTAAGTGTGTGGTATGTGGGGGAAATGGAATAGTAGTTGAATACAAACTGAATATGAGTTAAGAAGGCGATGTGCCTGAAAAAAAAATACAAGTGCAATTTAAACTGAAATAACAGAAATAAGATTTCAAAATGACTAGAAGCAATAATTCCAGTTCTTCCTCCCACTGCTACAGTTTAAAACTGGACCTCAGACTTCAATAGCAATAGCACTTATAGTTAATTTTATATTCCCCTTCACAGTGTGTTTCAGCCCTCTCTAAACAGTTTACAGAGTCAGCATATTGTCCCCAATAATCTTGGTCCTAATTTTGCTAACCTCAGAGGGATGATGGAAGGATGAGTCAACTTTGAGCCAGTGAGAATTGAAATGCAGGCAGTCGATAGTCAACAGAAGTAGCCTTTAATACTGAATTCTACTGTGTGTGTATTATTCTACTGTGTGGTAGTGTATTCAGTACTGTGCCACCAAGTAGGACTAAAGAAACTGAAACTGGTTTAAATGCAGACAGTACTGGGAAAAGAGAAAAATGGGGAAAAAAATGTAAAATAGTTGGAAGAATTTAAAATTAAAATAGTTTTTCAACAAATAATAAATAAGGCAAAATTGCAGTTGCTCCTGGGACTTTCTCTTGTTGCCGTCAAACATCTCCTACAATTAAGCTCTGACTACGGTAAGAATGAGGGATTATTTACCTCTTATTTACCTTTGAAAGTTATTTGACAGTTAATACATTTGTATTTGGTGCTTTATTTGCTTAGATTATTATTTAAAGTTTGGATTTTAGCTTTTGTATTGGTTGACATTTTCAGCCCATTAATTATATTTGAGTACCTATTCAGTTGTAAGGCATGAAAATAATTTTTAAATATATAATATCGACACAGAACTTTTAACATAATTTAAGGGTCTTAACAGACTTGAGCATCTTACAAAATGAAATTCAATAGTGAAAAAAAGTAATTTTGGCAAGATAAACCAAATGTAGAGATATAATATAAGTGGTCCCTAGCTCAATTGGAGTAACTGTGAGAGGCATCTTGGAGTCATAGTGGGCAAGCATTAAATATATGAGCCAGCAGTATGCTGCAATTGCAAAACTATATTAGAAAGTATGTAGGTAAGCAGGACTTTCACATCCAATATTAATTTATTGTTTTAATATGCATCTAATTTTCCCTTCATTAGAATGTAAAATTAAATAGCAATTTAAACAGCATCCTACTGAATTGGATAATAAAATTAAAATAACTTCCTAAAGAACAAATTTGGATTCCTTTCTGAAAGAAATAGCAGGAACTAAGCACAGCTTCTGGGAAAAAAATTCTATAGTTTGAACAAAAAAATACAACCGCCTCATTTTTGGTTTTAAAGATTATTGATGTCATCTTTGTCCAGTCTGAACAAGTTCATATTGAGATATGGATATTATAATTGCTATACAGTATATATATACTTTGCCTGGTCTTTCTTTTATAATTACTTATGGGACAATGCAAATGTTCTCATTAGTTCTTAGTTGAAAATAACATATTTTAACAACATTAGTACCAAATGGAGAAAGGATACATTTGGTAAAAAGTAATGCACGATATTAGACTCTAGAGATACAGAGGTTTGTTTGTTCTTAATAGCCAGGATTCCAGGAAACGAGAAGAGAATATCACTTCCAAAAATATGCAACCAAGCACAGAAAATAATTATACTATGTATAATTAGCCTTGGTTCAACAGGCAAAGGGAGCACTTTGTGCACTTTGTGGAAGAGGAACTGCCCAGGGGGCATGCACATGCCAGAAAATGAATTTACAGTTTCTGGTGCACTAGCAAGTCTTCCAGTTACTGCACACATGTTTACGCTGGAAAACAGAAGACCAGCTCTTCCTGTTTCTGGCACTGCCACATGCACAAAGCCCAGCTGATCATTGTGTGTGCATGCACGCCAGAGGAACAGGTGATGCCACGTGTGCCAAGTGACATGGCTGTGCATCCCTCTTTGGGCACGTGTGCTATCACTGGTATAGAATATAAAAAAAGAGCAAGTCCTACACCCACTAGCACCGATAATGTTACCTAGCTAAGTGATGGAAATGTCTGCAAGCAAACAGCCAACCTTAGAAAAACTCCATAGTTTAGCCCTGAGCTACATCTATTCTCTTCTACTGGATAATCATAAGTGTTATGAGAAAAAGCTGTGAAATCTTCTTCATTGAAGCTTAGAACCCAGTGGCTGGTTCTAATAATCATTATTCATGATTAAAAATATAACAAGTAGCTGGCTGAGATCTGAAATAGTCTTAATAGCTGATAAGTGATCTGAAAGTCCCTCATACTTGCCAAACATATTCATCATCTTTCAAAAGATACCACTTTTCACCATTAGGAAATATTTAACAGCTCATCAGAACATTAAAAGAATGCGTTCTTATTTAGTTCAGGATAACACAGACAGATGAAAGGTCTCCAATGAAATAGGTTGGCACCTTGCATTTATAGTTCAAATAGTCTCTGGGCTAATTGTGCAATTTTCTGAAACATATAAATAGTGTTTAAGGATCATTTAAAACAACAACATCTACATTCACAAAAAACTGCAGGGACATTTTTCATACAGCTTGTTAAAGACACTGTAGTTTGAAATTCAGAATCTGATGCGGTAAATTAAGTACTGGAAAAGAGGTGACAATCTAAAATTTACAATTAAGATGTCAAACGCTTCAACCTACCCATAAACTAGAGCAGGAGGAAACTACATTCATCTCAATGAAGAAGAATCTGGTGGCACATTATCTGCCAAGCTTCTTCCTAGTCAATTCAGTGAGCAGGAGATTTGTTGGCAGATAATAGAGAACTTCCTCTTCCATTTGCTTCACTATGTCTGCCAGCTGTTCCTTGTTCTCTTACCATCTGAAATTTGGACAGTAGAGTACAACAGAAGACTAGGATGTTTTGACCATGACACATTAATTATAAAATATTTCCTTGAGGAGGAATCTATTTATTGCCTCACTGATTATATTTCAGTGGACAACTAAAACATGTCTTTATTAGGAACCTTTCAACTATCATTAATTTAAATTGGAATTTTTGGCAGACCATCTATTGTATATTAGTGTTGTGTCAGGGTATATGCAAATAGATGTAGGCATGACTTTAATATTGCATTACCTTTGTAATATAATGCAAGTCAACTATATCCAATGTCCCTTATCTATTTTTAGATGTGTATCCCACCTTTTGTACAAGTCAAGTTGGTGTACAAAATGCTTCCATGTTCTATTTTCCCACAAAAACAATCCTGTGAATTATCATACTGGAACTGAGAGAACTTGATAACTAATAAAGGGAAATATTTGTAGGTCAGGGTTGAAATGAGGGGTCCTTGATGCTTTCTGAGCTTGGTTGTTTTCTTGCAGACATTTCTATTAGATTTTGTTGCATAAATCAAAGCCAGAAGCACAAACAGATAACTGATTAAGCTGGATTCATTAGCTTTTTTATAAACATAGTATATATATCAAGAATAGTCCTAAAAATGCGAGTTCCAGGTACATACGTGAATGATGAGGCAGCAGCCATCTCGATCACCGGAACATAGAGACTTTAATAAAACCACTTAGCTTTCGTTAGCGTGCTGCTAACTTCGTCAGAGTATTAAAATGCCGTGGGAGACAAACATCTTTATAAAGCATTACTCAGTCTGCTCATTGCCCGCGTCACGGGGCCACACCCTTCCCTCCCCCCTGCGGTAAGCCTAATTGTGGACTTAATCCTGCTGGATTAAGCAAAAGCGGTAGATCTCCCTTCAGCCAGCAGGATTAAGCCCACAATTAGGCTTACCGCAGGGGGGAGGGAAGGGTGTGGCCCCGTGACGCGGGCAATGAGCAGACTGAGTAATGCTTTATAAAGATGTTTGTCTCCCACGGCATTTTAATACTCTGACGAAGTTAGCAGCATGCTACAGGCTTGGAGAAGAAACTAGTAGAGAATAGCTAGTTTCATTTCAGCAGAGTTCAGAGTGGACAAGAAGGTACAAAGTGGGCTGAGCCACATCCAGCCTTAAGCTTAAGGTTTCAGTTTCGATTTTCTGCACAGACTCAAAAGTGTTTAATTCCCATTAGTTGTTATGCCTATTGATTGACTGACCTTGTTACCATTGGCTCTCCCAGTTCATGAATATCATAACAATTTCATTACCCAAAATAGTTAATATCATTGGTGCATCCTTGGTTTAATCATATACTTTCATAGCTTAAGTTCCATAATAATAACAATCAACTTTAAGTAATACCAAGAGAAAATTGTACCCCCATCAACACTAGCAAGAAAGCTACTGAATATAATAAGGGACCAACCCTTATATCAGTGATGGAGAACCTTTTTTGGTTCACATTTGATTTATTTGATTTTTTAATGCCACCCTTCTCCTTAGACTCAGGGCGGCTTACGGCATTATTATTATTATTTAGATTTGTATGCCACCCCTCTCAGGAGACTCAGAGCGGCTCACAACAACAAAACAGTACAAATCCAATGTTAGCAATAGCATGACAAAAGCAGCTGTATAGGTGTGCTAGCATGTGTGCATGTGCCCACCACCCTTCCCTCCCCCTAAGCATGCAAAACTCCCCCATGCTGCCCCAGAGCATGCACACAATCTCCCCTATCCCTGTGCATGCACACTGACCTCACTGAAGCCTGGAATATGGATTATGAAAAAATGAACAAACAGGCAAACTGGAAGTTAGGAAAAACGGACTTCTGGTTTTCCCACTGTGCTGTTTTTTGCACTCTGGAGGGTTCAGGGAAGCTCCCTGAAGCCACAGAGGGGAAAAAACAGCACAATGGGCAAACCAGAAGTTCAGAAAACACATAGTCACGGATGTGAAACTCAATCACAACATTTTTTGTCTTGGCAGAGCTGGGGTGGGTGTGACCTGCACATGACTTATCCGTTGACTGCCAGTTTGTCAGGCCTGGTCTAGGTTTTCAATCATTGTACCAAAGTAGTTCTCAAACTTCAAAAGCTATGGACAAACCTTTATATTGGAATTCACTCTTGAACTTCTGACAAAGTCCGTTGTTGCCAAGCCAGTCCAGTTAACTGGTGTAATTTCTGATGTTTGAACTTTTACATGATTATATTATTACATATTTGACATTTATTATAGAATTATATTATTAAGCAAATAAATAAATTGGCACAAATGGTTTAAAATGTCAAAGATCACAGTCTGATATAGCTTACATTGATTACATACAGATTTAATGAACATTTGGATTAAACATTACCCCTTCTGTACTAATGATTTATAAACTAAGATTTTACTGAAATTCATATTTGAAAGACTTGAAAAATAGGCAACAGATAGAAGGTTGCATGCATAGCATATGTCAGTGATGGAGAACCTTTTTTCCTCAGGTACCGAAAGAGTGTGATCATACGCTATCACACATGCGCAAGTGCCCATACCCATAATTCAATGCCTGGGGAGGGCGAAAACAGCTTTACCCATCCACCGCCGGCCCTCTGGAGGCTGGAAACGGCCTGTTTTCCAAATTCTGGTGGGCCCAGTAGACTCGTATTTCACCCTCCCCAGGCTCCAAAGTCTTCCCTGGAGCCAGGAGAGGGTAAAAATGCCCTTTCCCATCTTCCCGGGGGCTCTCTGGAAGCCACGAACGCCCTCCCAGAGCCTCTGTGCAAGCCAAAAATCAGCTGGCCAACACACACATGCACATTGGAGCTGAACTAGGGCAACAGCTCATGTGCCAACAGATGTGGCTCGACATACCACCTGTGGCACCCATGCCATAAGTTCACCATCACTGGCATATGTCATTATTAAAAAATACTTTTTGAGAACTGGAAAAGCATTTGAATGGGAAACTACCAGGAAATATCAATTTTGAATTCTTCATTAGGAAGTGGACAAAAAGCATTATAGAAGGAATGTGTGGCAACCATTTCAGCACTGCTGCCAGAAAGCCTACATGTGATGGAATTAGAGACCAATCATTGCAGGATGCTAAGATGTCTGACTGCCTTCACAGTGTTTATTGCTTTTATATTGTTTTTCAATTATTGGAAAATAATTGATCCACATTAATACTAGCATAATTTTAACAATGTTCATTACGTCTCTCTCAACTATTCCATTCCAATGTAGAATAGGCAAAAGTTTATTAAAATTAAATGATGTTATAAAATATAGAAATATGCAAGTTTTGATTAGTATAGACAAATTTGTTTCAGATACATATTTTTCTATTTGGGGTTTGCCTATCATCTTGGGCATCTTTTAATACATTCTTTTTAAAAGAAGAAATTGCAAATCAGATTCCACCTTTAAATCATAAATTCAATTAAAATAAAGAGATGAACACATTATATTATAGGTAGCACACTTTTTTCCTATTTGTTCTTATTACTGAAGTTGTCCATTACCAATGCTACAATTAACTTTGCAATTTTCAAGAGCAGCTGTGCAGCATCTACAAAGACATATGGCATTCAGCAATAGTGCATACATACTATAGCCTGCTGAATGACAAATATTCCTGCCATGGATGTTAATTACTTCTTTTATATAGTCAGTTTTCTTCATTTCTCAGTAACATCAGAAATAATTTTAAAGAGGGACAATTTTTGTGATAAAATTAATGTCTTGCCTAAAATGACATTTTTGTTTCAAGCAATGATTGTTTTGATAATTGATATATCATTTAAACAATGGGAGAAGGAGATATATGTATATAATTTGTGTGACAGAGGAAAAAATCCAAAGTTAAATAAATGTTACATACATATTAAATATTTTCTGTTTCTCTACATAATATGTAAATAGTTTAGACAATGTTTTGAACTTATAATATCTATCCCAACTACTCAAGGTCCAGAATATGTTTTTAAATAGTATTTGTGTCTGAAAAGATGGTTTATATAGACTTAGAAAATATGCCTGAATATCAAATATAGTTGAAATAAATAAATATATATATATATATATATATATATATATATATATATATATATATATATATATATAAAATTTGATTTTTACATAGCAGCCAGTATCATAAAACATGTTTATTGGCATATTTTAATTAGGACTTATATTACTAAAGTACTAATAATCAATTCGTAAAATACATTGACTAAACATTGCCAGAAATATTTTATATATTCTGACAAACAGCATATAACTCATTTACTACGACAGCCCTATATGGCATTGGACCAGATTACTTACGGGACCGTCTTTTGCCACATGAGCCCCAGCAACCAATCAGGTCTTACAGAGTCAGCCTTCTCCAGGTCCCGTTGACTACAAAATGTTGCTGGGCGGGGCCTAGAGGAAGTTCCTTCTTTGCGGGGGCCCTAGACCTCTGGAATCAGCTCTCCCCAGAGATCCGTACCACCCCACCCTCCTTGCCTTTCATAGGAATTTGAAGATGCACCTGTGCCAACAGGCTTGGGAACACTAATTTTGAGCCCCCTGCCTATGGAATATATGTTGAATAGAAAGGATGTTGGTGGATTGAATAGGATTGTTTTTTAGATTAAATTAGGGCTTTAGACTGTTTTTTGTTATATTGGATTTCAGAACTATATTTTTTCACATGTTGTAAGCTGCCCCAAGTCCTGGAGAGGGGCAGGATAAAAATCCAATCAATCAATCAATAAACAAACAAACAAATAAATAAATGTCTTGCAACCTTCTAGAGAGAGTCATCACAATGATTTTCTTATATTGAGCAAATAGTAATCAATATAAGTATATCAATGTTATGCAATGTTCAGAAATCTAATTCTAGTGATGTCTTTGATGGGAGATCATTTATTTATTGTTCCGAGGGGTCTCTCTCTATCGTATAAACAGTACACTATTCCTTTTATATTATAGCCTAACTTGGAAAGGTTCCACATATAATGAGGAAACTGGAGAATTATCAGTTCCTTCAGTGCTGGACACTGTTAAAGTACTGCAAAACAACTGTCTTAGTCCATATTACTTGTCTGTACCTGACTTATACTGGAAGAATTTCCAAATATAACAATATTTTATGAGATCAACAAAAATATAAAATATAATCAAAAATATCTAGCTAACAAATATATTCAATAAATAATAATGAACTGGATTATTATGAATTCATTTTATTATGAATTCATTTTATATGCCTCTAGAAGAGGCATATAAAATGAATTCATTAACATTTGTGTAGAATATCAGACAGGTTTAAACCGAATGGACCTTGTTCAATAGATAATTAAACAATGTATATACTTAAAATCACCCCACCTGACATTATATCAATTCGTAAGGTGAAAGTTATAATGAAAGGTGGAAAAATACTTTTAGAAACATCTAAAAAATATTTATATTTTGTATAAATATTTAATGAAAAATTAAAATCTGATGTCTCGGGACTACATGCTGTCTGTAAGATGACTATAAGTGATCCATGCAAGCTTTGCTAAAAATTGCCACTGAATTGGATTTTTTTAAAGAGACTGAAAGCAAAAGTCATTAAATATAAAATTGAATGTGATTTTGGTTTATATATTATCAGACTTTAATACTAGCCTACCCTGCCATTCTTTTCTCTTAAAAGAGGAAGCAGAAAGGATACTAGGAATTAGGTAATTTGTGGCCCCAATAGATTTAAATTGTTCATGCCTAGGTAGAATAACAAATTAAATTTCTGCATAACATTCTTGGCCCACTTAGTTAAAATTCTGTGCACTTTAACTAATTAGGAATTATTTTTGTTTATCCCTGTATTATTCATAAATCTGTTTCTTTTCAGTGTACATCCTGCCTAACTTGCAGTTTTGAAAATCAAGATTTAATCTCTTTAATTAACTAACCATCATCATAACATTGGAGAGTAATTACAGGTGAAAAGCACCAGTTAGTCCATCAGCATAATAATGCTTCAGAATCTGAACATATTTGATGTAGGAAAGATAGAATAAAGCTTAAGATTGAATATGATCTGGATCAAGTCAGGGCCTCTAGAGAAACATATTCTTTAAAAAAAAATCCATATACACATACCGTTTTTATTGATGACATATTGGACCACAGCTCACAATGTTACCATTGTTTCCTTCTGACCTCCTTTTTTCTAGTACAGGGTATATATACCAGAGATGAAATGCAGCTGGCTCTAACCGGCTTATGGGCAAAGCCCACTCACCCATGCCGAAGTCATAATGTCCCTTTTTTGGATGATTTTCATATTCTGTGCATGCGCAAAAGGCTTTGGAAATGTATATACAATGGTGCGTGCAAGAGAAAGGAAAAGAACTGCAGTAGTTATTGAAGCCAGTAGGAAAGATAAGTGGATTTCACCCTGATACATACCTTGCTCAGAACCAATGTTCCCTCTAATTTTTTTCCGGTGTGGGCGGAAAAGTATAGTGTCTGAGCGACAGTCCCTTTGGGCCTGGGTGGCATAGAAAAATAAATAAATAAATAAATAAATAAATAAATAAATAATAAATAAATAAATAAATAAGAAAAAATGTCCTTCTTTTTTTATTAAAATAAATTAATAATAAAACAAAACCAAAATCTATTACTATTATTATCTTCTCTTTTTCCATCCCTGTCTCCTCCCCCCTTGTGTGTGTGTGTGTGTGTGTGTGTGTGTGTAAACTCTTGAACAATTTCCAATTAGAGGTGAGCTATTGGAAATGGTTCAAGAGTTCACACACACACACACAAACGGCTGGGGTTTTTTTTCTCTGTTATTATTTGGGTGCTTTTTACCATATGCTTTAAGTCAAGAGTCATTTCTCTCTCTTTCTCTCTTCCCCTCTTGCTCTCTCTCTCTCTCTATTGCTTTCTTTATCACTCTTTCTTTCTTTCTATCTCTCTTGCTTTCTTTCTCTTCTCTTGCTATCTCTCTCTCCCTCCTTTCATCTCTCTCTCTCTTTCTCTCGTTTTCTTTCTCTCTCTCTATTGCTTTCTTTCTCTTCTCTCTCTTGCTATCTCTCTCTCTTCCCCCCCTTTCTCTCTTTCTCTCAGCAGCGGCATTGGGCAGTAGCCATGGGACACCGGCAGGGTGATCAGCTGTGAGGCGGAGCTCCCGAATGGAGGCACCGATGGCAAGGGGGCTGCGAGAGCGCTTTCTTTGAGCGCTTCAGGAACACCTGCCCTGCCTCTACTGCAGCCCCCTTGCTGGAAGACTGGGACGAAAGCACTCCCAGCAAAGGGGATGCGAGAGGGGCGGGGCGGGCATTCCCGAAGCCCGCGGAGAAAGCCCTCTCTCACAGCCCTCTGGCTGGGAGCGCTTTTGTCCCGCAGCCGCCACCGCCGCAAGAGAAGTCGCGCCCCAAAGCAGGAGGTGGTGGCGGAGGAGAGGGGGCGGATCGGGCGGGCAGGGGCAGGGCTGAGAAGCCAGGGGCACGTTTGACTGGAGGCACCGTAGGGAGGCAGGGGCGGCCGCGGCTCCCTTTCCTCCTACTGCCGCACCTCCCCCCCTGCAGGCTGGCAGGGGAATGGAAAGCGGGGTATTTTGGGGCACGTGCACACGCGGAGCTTATGGGGAACAATGCTCAGAACGCCTCAGTATATGGACAAAAGAAGATGAGAACAGAAATGCAAAGCCTTAGAATCTCCACAGAAGCACCATCTTGTTAGACTTTGTTTCATAGACAAATAAATAAGCACGCCAACAGCATGTACTGTTTGCATATCTCTTTATCTGACGCCAGGCAGGACAGATGTATGTGTGGTATTGCACAGATGTACAAGATACACACAGATGCAACATGTTTCTTCATTATACTGAAGAATATCTCCCCTGCCTACTGTTGGTAAAGTGGTTAGAAAGAATTCCGGAAGCCATGCTCAGCATGTTCTCCAACTTAGTTTAAAGTAAGCATAGATTTGTTTTTGGTTTTCTCTTTACATCCAAAGGGTCAAAAATTTTATTTTAATTATTTTATTTAATGAGGTTCTTTTTTAGTATAAATCCAGATAATAGCAGTAGCAACAGGTCTTCCTGGGAAAAAAGGTATCATATTCATCATTAAATTGTATTCAACAAAGGTTTAGAACCCTAGAAATGTTTGCAAAGAGAGGATGAAAGGAACTTTTGTATAAAAAAGAGACATTAGGATTCTTGTGGTTTACACCACCAAAAAGATTTGCTAAAATAACAAACTAGTTCAGCCTTGTCCTGCCTTTGAATTAATATAATATCTTCTACACACAGCACGTCTGTAAGAAAACAATTTCCATTAGTAAATTGTTCTTTAGTCTCTGAAAACCTTGTCCAATTAAATATTCCCCAAGGAATATCATATCATATCAAAGTTACTTTAAAATAAGAGTTTAAAAACCCCCATACATACAACAATGAAGAAACAGAACTTAAGAAGTTGAAGAATATGAAGTTGTTTTATCCAAGTTGATGTTGTTCACAAAAGCTGTCTTCCTAATTCTATATAATTCGATGTCATCCTACAGGACTATTTCATTGTAGATTCATATTATTGCTATTTATTATATATCAGTGTTTTTATCTTTCATTGTGAAAGTGGTGAATAGGTGTAATGAAAATATTAATCCAATTGAGCAAACACCTGAACATAGTCACCTGAACGAGTCTTTGGAGATGGGTGGCATATAAGTTAAACAAACAAACAAATGAATGAATGAATAAATAAATAAAAATGGATGGATGGATTGGTGGATGGATGGATGGATGGATGGATGGATGGATGGATGGATGGATGGATGGATGGATAAATAATCACACACAAAAATCAGCTAATGAATTTTTAGGCCAATATAAACCCTATACAGTATAAGATTTATGTATGTAAAATCAATTCTTTTAGGCGAATGTATAAAGTATTAATAGAAACAGAAATGTTTTATCTTTATTATTCAATGTAACAATTTAGCAACTCAAAAGCACATACCCACTCAAGCCAAAGTTCTGACTATATCAATATTCTGTTCTCATATTGACTAACCAAATATCCACAGGAAACACACATATAGGGATAGAATTGTGACAATATTTACCGTATATACTCGAGTATAAGTTGAGATTTTCAGCACAAAAAATGTGCTGAAAAATCCAACCTTGACTTATACTAGAGTCACTGACTTTCACTGACCTGAAAACTGCCATGCAGCATTTTCCAAAGCTCCACAGTTCCGATGTGAAAGGCAGGGAGAAAGAAACCTCATGGCTTGCAAAACTTGGGTTTTTTTTCTTTCTGCTCTTGCTACAGTCCAGCTGGCAATACCCCTCAGCTGCCTGATTAGCAGCAGGCTGAGCCAATCACAGCTCCTCCTCTACACAGAAAGGAGGCACTGAGAGAGCTATCTGATTGGCAGCAGGCTGTAACAATCACAGCTCCTCCTCTACAGGAAGCACTGGGGGAAGGGGCAGGAGGGTTGAAGAAACTTTCAGAAGGAAGGAACCATGGCTTTCTCTTCTGATCAAGCCAGCAACCATATTTTACAAGTAAATAAAATGTAGAAGTAAAATGTAAGTTACCCATTTAAATTTGATTAACAGGATAGGTTATTTTGTAAGAAAATGTTGCTTCAAGTGGGGATAACTCTGTGTAATTAAACTTTTTCTTCCAACTATACTTATCATACCCAAGAGGATTGTTAATGCTGACTGTTAGGATAATATAATAGTATGAATTTTGTCATTAATAATTTGTTCTACATAATTAATATGAATAGATTTACCTTTTTTTAAGAGTATGGTTTCTCCTTATGCAAGATAAATATCATGTAGAAGAAAGATTTTACAATTAATGATTGAGTAACCCCCAATTGTTATTTACTGATCTATTGAGATAGTAATGATTTTAACTTATGAAAGATGTTTTAAATGGAAAATCTGAATGGAAGTTTGATTTAAGCAATTGTTTTGAAAGAATATATGAAATCCCAATTATTAAGAAAATTATAATGATATTGTAATGAAGATTAAGATAACAGGTTTTAAAATTAAGGTAACATTTCTAAAGATATTTTAAGAGGTTTTTGGAATTTAAAAAAAGAAAGATTTTGGAAGGGGAGGAAGAAAGATGCAAGAAATAAAAAACATTTTGGAAGGAAAAATGTTTCATAATAATAATAACAACAGGGTTGGAAGGGACCTTGGAGGTCTTCTAGTCCAACCCCATGCCTAGGCAGGAAACCCTACACTACTTCAGACAAATGGGTATCCAACATCTTCTTAGAAACTTCCAGTATTGGAGCATTCACAACTTCTGGTGGCAGGCTGTTCCAGATTCATTGTTCCAACTGTCAGGAATTTTATCCTTAGTTCTAAGTTGCTTCTCTCCTTGTTTAGTTTCCACCCATTGCTTTTTGTTCTGCCCTCAGGTGCTTTGGAGAAGAGGTTGACTCTCTTTGTGGCAAACCCTGAGATATTGGAAGAATGCTATCATGTCTCCCCTGGTCCTTTTTTTCATTAAACAAGATATACCCATATGTTTCTGTTCTTCATATTTTTTTTAAATTCTCCTACAAAAACAATTTTAAGAACCTACAATAGAAGAATATTCCATTTTTATAAGTTACCAGTAGCCACTGTATTTTCCACCCTGGGCTTATATTCGAGTCAATAAGTTTTCCCAGTTTTTGTGGCAAAAGTAGATGCCTCGGCTTATACTCGGGTCGACTTATACTCGAGTATATACGGCATCCACTCTCCAGCACTGGTATTTATTGCTTCCACTGATATACAATTGCCCTCAAAGGCCCAAATCCTTTCTTGAATTTTGAAGAAACTCTTTCAAATAAATGAATTAAGATAAATTATTTTTAAAAAATAGCTCATTAAAATTATCTGTTGCATTGGCATCCTTCAGTCTCGAAAGACCATGGTATCATGTTCTGGATTCCTCAGAGCACGAGGCCTGGGCAAGTTAGTATGGAGGACAGACTGTTACCCAAGCAGCAGATCCCTCCTCTCCACATCTCTTAGATAATACAATGGAATGGCAAAGGCCAATATGATTGGTTCCAGCTATATCACAGGAGTTATCAGAACGTGGCTGTACACAGTTACAAATTGCTTCTGTGACTCCAGCTCAGGATTTTGTCTCAAGGTTTACCCCTAAAGCCTTTTCCAATGATGGATATAGCCACAAGGCAGTGGAGGTTTGCAACCAGAATTTCCCTTCTCTTACTGGTTGACCAGGGCATCTTCAATGTCTTGCCATGCTCTTAGCGTACCACATTGCCTTTGTGACCATTGACCTATTCTAGTAGGTTTCATATGCTTAGTCCACCGAAATTTGTCTTCACGTCCCTATCTAACTGAAGATCAATGACCAAATGGCTAATCTCAACCTAGTTTGTCTAGTCTATTGAAGCTATTGCCTGGGCTGTGCCCACTGCACATGCTACAGCTACAGCTACTAGGAAGCACAGATGAGAGCTGAGTGATAGGTGGGGACCAAAAGTAAACAAGCTGCCCTAAAAGCTGCCCTAAATGAGCTGCTGTAAAAGAGCAGGACATATCCCTACACCAGAGGTGCTACCCCTCCCTGACTACCCCATACACCCCCAAAAATGGTCTGAACAACATAACCAATTAATTTTGAGTGATGAGCCTGGCACAATATTGGAATGGTGATATTAAATGAAGCCACATCCAAGCATGAGTAACTACAGAATATCCTCATACAGATAACTAAGGTGAGATAAGTAATTGTAAACTACAGCTATTGATTCTGTTTGCAGTTTGGCTTCTGTCTTTAATAATATAATTCATTTGAGCCAATATTTGTTGCTGTTTTTCTTGTTGTTAAATCCCGTGGACCTTACTAGGCAAGGAAAAGGAAGGAGCAGGGAAAAAGAAAATGTCATAGACAAATACCTTTCACTTCCCTGAAGCAACCCAAATGTTTTTTTAATGCTAGCTTCCAATTTTCAAGTCCAGAAGTCACTGACCTCTGTCATAGGGGAGAAAGTTTGTTCCTAAGGGACCTTTCCTCAATTGAGCCACAACAGTTCATTTTCATGCCATTGCATAAACTACCCACTTAATCAGAATGAATCTAATAAAAGCCATAGGCAGAGCTAGCTCATTCATTGGCCTTATGACCTCCATTTATCAAATTTATAAAAACTCGTACTTTATAAAATGAAACTTTCCCGGAACTTTGATGTGATCAACTATATGAACCTAAAATAATATATGACTTAATATTATAGCTTGGGGTGAACATCAAATTTAATTTCTGTTTTAAATTTGGGTAAATTATATGTTTTTATTTGATCATTGCTGTGTGCATAAATCTTAAAATAAAGATATTTACCTTTAGTATATGCTGAGATTTCTAGTGTTTAACCCAGTTGTTTTCATTACTCTAACAGTTATTGCAATGCATATAAAAAGAAAATTAGATCTTTGAATTTTTCTATGGATGTTTTTAGTTATCCATGTCATGGTTGTCCCAAAGATGCTTTTTCAAGAGGCAATTGGACTTTTTGTGTGTGGGTGGTAGTGGTGGTGGTGGTTATTGAAGACATTTCACTTCTCATCCAACAATCTTTTTTGGATCTTGTGAAATCTTTCTGCAATTATATTTTATGACATTTGCAAATCATCATTACATTGTGATAGTCAACAGCTCAATGCCAGTTCAATTTCATTTAGTTGCCCATTATACAGTATCTACCAGCACAAAAATGTATTCTTTCTATACAGTTGTGGTCATAAGTTTGGCAGAATTTATGATTTCCTGGTCATTTTTCAGAGAATATGAATAATAACACAAAAGCCTTTCTGTCACTCATGGTTAGTGTTTCACTGTAGCCATTTATTATCAATCAAATGTGTTTACTCTTTTTCAATCATAATGACAACAGAAACTATCCAAATGACCCTAATCACAAGTTTACATATCCCATTTCTTAATATGTTGTGTTGCCCCCTTTAACATCAATGACAGCTTGAAGTCTTTGGTGGTATTTGTGGATGAGGCTCTTTATTCTCTCAGATGGTAAAGCTGCCCATTCTTCCTTGCAAAAAGCCTCCAGTCCTATAAATTCTTGGGTTGTCTTGCATGAAATGCACTTAAGATTTCTCCAGAGTAGCTTAATGATATTGAGGTCAAAAGACTAATATGACCTCTCCAGAACCTTCCCTTTATTCTGCTATAGCCAATAACAGGTCAACTTGGCCTTGTGTTTAGGAACATTGTCATATTATCATGTCCAAGTACATCCCATGCGCAGCTTCTGGCCTTATGAATGCAAATTGTCCTCCACTATCTTTTGATAACATACTGCATTCATTGTGCTATCAATTCTGACCAAATTTCCTGTGCCTTTGTTGCTCACACATCCCCAAAACATCAGCAATCCACCTCAGTGTTTCACAGTACACTTTTCATCATAGGCCTTTTGACTTTTATCCAAATGTAATGTTTATGGTTGTGGCCAAAAAGCTCAATTTTGTTCTCATTGCTCCAAATGACTTTGTGCCAGAAGGTTTGAGGCTTGTCTCTGTGCTATTTAGCGTATTGTAAGCAGGATACATTGTGGCATTTGCGTAGTAATGGCTTTCTTCTGGCTTTCTTTTTACCTGGGACATCAGTGAGCAAATCCATATGCTTAAATGATAAATGGACTTGTTATCTAAGGAATGCTGATTAAGCCGAATTTGGTGCCTTTCCCAGACATTGTTTCTGTTTAGCTCCAAAGAGAAAAATAACTCCTTTTTCCTTGCAATTTAAAATCTGCTTTTCGTGATGTGTGATTTTCTCAATAAAGAGTTTCATTTTATCATAAAATAAGGGATATTTGAGTCGGTGGGTTCACTCCAAGGGCCATGCACAGAACACATGCTAAATGTAAAGCACTCCAAACTTGACTACAGAAAATACGGCTTTAGCAATAGAGTGATCAATGCCTGGAATGCACTGCCTGACTCTGTGGTTTCTTCCCCAACCCAAAAAACTTTAACCTTAGATTGCCTACAATCGACCTCTCCCTGTTTCCAAGAGGTCTGTAAGGGATGTGCATAAGCAAACCCTACCGTCCCTGTCTTACTGCCCTATTGTGTTCTTTCATTGTTACTTTTTACTTATGTTATGTTTATACAAACTATTACTATCCTATACATGTTTGACAAATAAATAATTTAAATAAATAAATAAATATACAATGTTTTTTAATCGAATCACCTGTTATACCTAAATATGGGAGGGAGCACACTGCTTCCTTTTGCCTTTCGGCCTCAATCCAGGGGCCATGTGGGCAGTCGCTTTCATGACAAAACATTTTTCTATATATATTACATACATATACATATGATTAGTGAAAGTGGCTGCCTGCACGGCCACTAGATTGAGACCGAAAGACAAAAGGAAGCAATACAGTGGTCCCTCGACTTGCGCGTTCTCGATTAGCGCGAAACGCTGCAACGCGGTTTTTCAAAAAATATTATTTAAAAAATAAAATATTAAAATATTATTTTAAAAAAAAAATTTTTAAAAAAAAATTTTTTTTTTTATTCTGTTCCCTGAATGGAGACCGCCGGCCGCTCAATCGGGCCAGCAGGGAACAGAATGGAGCCTTCCGCGGCGGGGCTGGTAAGGGGGGGAGCCGAGGGGGGAGCCGAGCCCAGCCCCGTGGCATTCGCTTTCCTCCCGCCGGCAGCCGACTGATCGTGGGCTCCTTCGCAACCTCGGAGAGCTTCCTGGTTTTCGTGAGCTTTCATGCCCCGGAAGCTCTCCGAGGTTGTGAAGGAGCCCACAATCAGTCTCGGCTGCGGGTGGGAGGAAGGCGAATCCCCCGTGGGCTCCGTTACATTTTCCGCTGCCAGCCAGGCCATGCTGGCGGCAGCGGAACAATCGCTGGGTGGAAGGCGTGCTCGGCTCTGCCGCTCCAGCCGCTTTCGGCCGAGCCTCCCCGGCCAAGCAGCCAGGGAAGTCGAGCCAGGCGTGGCGGCGGCAGCGCTGCTTCTCCGGTCGCCCGGTCCTCTCCTGCCTCCTGCGCCGATGTTCCCCGCTGCGACGGAAGGCAGTCGCTTGGCTAGGGAGGCTCGGCCGAAAGCGGCTGGAGCGGCAGAGCCGAGCACGCCTTCCACCCAGGGAGTCCTGCCCTTTCATTCCCGCCGACCACAGGGGCGAGGGGTGGGGATGAAGGGGCAGGACTTCCCGGGCGGAAGGCGTGCTCGGCTCTGCCGCTCCAGCCGCTTTTGGCCGAGCCTCCCTAGCCAAGCGACTGCCTTCCGTCGCAGCGGGGAACATCGGCGCAGGCCGCCGCCACGCCTGGCTCGACTTCCCTGGCTGCTCGGCCGAAAGGGGCTGGAGCGGCAGAGCCGAGCATGCCTTCCGCCCGGGAAGTCCTGCCCCTTCATCCCCACCCCTCGCCCCTGTGGCCGGCTCATCCAGGGGGGCGTGTGTGGACTGGCAAGCGGCAAGCGGGAAGACCAAGGGAAGGTTCCTTCAGCCGCCCAACACCTGATCCGCTCCGCAGCGCGGCAGCAGCGAGGAGCCGAAGATGGGGTTTCCCCTTTGCCTTTACCCCATCTTCGGCTCCTCGCTGCTTCCGCGCTGCGG
The DNA here is from genome assembly GCF_031021105.1 of Erythrolamprus reginae. Lineage (NCBI taxonomy): Eukaryota > Metazoa > Chordata > Lepidosauria > Squamata > Dipsadidae > Erythrolamprus > Erythrolamprus reginae. The sequence goes on along the minus strand of NC_091954.1, from coordinate 61,207,684 downwards.
AGCAGATCAGCTGTTGGGCGGCTGAAGGAATCTTCCCTTGGTCTTCCCCGCCGCCCACACGCAAACTCCACCATCTGCGCATGTGCGGCCATGAAAAAAAATGGCGCACATGCGCAGAAGGTTTTTTACTTCCGCATCCAGTATAACGCGGAAATCGGTTAGCGCGGGAGGTCTTGGAACGTAACCCCCGCGCTAATCGAGAGATCACTGTATGCTCCCTCCTATATTTAGGTATGACAGGTGATTCGACAAAAAAACATTTAATCCCTCCCCTGGTTCATCTGATAAGAGAACTTGCGGCTTAGAGATGAAACCATCTGCCTGACAGGCAAGCAGACCAAGTTCAAATTCCAGAAGGGTATGGCTAGCTGATGAAAGCTAAATAGCTTGAAATAGACCTATCCTAGTCTCGCTTTATTTCTTTATCAGTAAAATGTAATATATATATAATATCATGAAAGAAAATTAATTGCTTCTGTTTGCTAATTCTAAATAAAATGTATGTGCACATACTTGAGTGTGTTCACATGCAGGTATACATCCTTCCCAGTGGTTACTTCATGATGACAAACAGACAAATAAAAAGAAAAGGAGAATGGGATAATTGTTTTGGTTATGGGAAAAATTGGTTACAATTACTTTTTAAATTTATTTATGTAAATAATATATAGTTCTTTTTCAGCTAAGATTATCAAGCCAGATCGTAACTATTATACAAAAAGGTGTCATAATATATTGTAATACAAACAAATCAATATGATGAAACAATAGGGCAGCAAATAAATATCCAAAGTAAACAACAATTTGATAAACTCAAGGAATCTCAGTGAAATGGTGCTAGTGGCTGAGAAACTGTGATGTCAAAAGATCAAATATAATTAGCAGTGAAATGTGAGATAACAGTACAGTTTAATTAGGACAATTTGCTTCACTGGTGACTGAACATCAAGTTTTTGGGGAGAGTAGCCTGTTTTTTTCTCACTTTTCTTGAAAGAATAAACATTAAAAATAGAACTTGTAGAAAATATTTTTAATGGGAAAAGTTGCATAGAAATTGTCCAACCTTTAGTTGCCTAGTTTTACATAGTCAGTATAATATAAAACAGAAACATAACAGTGAGCTGGCCATCGCTTTTCAACTAACTGACATCTTGCTAAAATCTAACTCCAATTTTCAATTGAAAAATAATCTTCCCTCTTTCCCTCTCTCTCTCTCTCTCCCTCTCTCCCTCTCTCTCTCATTCGCTCTCTGTCCCGAGATTACATTATTCTTGAGGCAATGTACTTCAGGGGGCACTAGGACGGTTGCATATCTGACTCTATCAATTCCTAACAAACTACCTAAGACTGACACAGAGGGCAGAGAGGCAAATGAAAAGAATTGCTTCAATTCGACCTTTCAGATTTAGTTATTATATACAAAAGAGATTGGGAGACAACAGACAAGATAAAAGACAAAATACTTGCACAAAAACAGTTGCTACTTTGAACTAAGGTAAGAGTAAAAATAAAAAGCAACCCACCACCCACCTACACACAGCTCCCTAAGAATGCATTGTGGTCTTCTTTTTTCACAAATTTCACCAATATACAGAGTTTTTTAAATAATCAAGCTGACATTGAATGCCTTCAAGTATATATGCTTTGTATGTATGTATGTATGTATGTGTGTGTGTGTGTGACATTTTAAAGTCCCCAAGTCACAGAGTGGCCCTGACCACTACTACTTGGATTTGGTTCATCAAGAAAACTTTAATCAATTACAGTGATCCCTCGATTATCACAAGGGTTCCGTTCCAAGACCCCTCGCGATAATCGATTTTTCACGATGTAGGGTTGCGGAAGTAAAAACACCATCTGCGCATGCGCGCCCTTTTTTCATGGCCGCGCATGCGCAGATGATGGAGTTTGCGTGGGCGGCGGGGAAGACCCAGGGAAGGTTCCTTCGGCCGCCCAGCAGCTGATCTGCTCGGCAGCGCAGCGAGGAGCCGAATCGGGGTTTCCCCTTTGCGTGGGCGGCGAGGAAACCCCGATCTTCGTCTGCTCGCTGCTGCTGCGGCCGCCCAGCAGCTGATCTGCTCGGGAGCGCAGCAGCAGCGAGCAGACGAAGATCGGGGTTTCCCCGCCGCCCACGCAAAGGGGAAACCCCGATTCGGCTCTTCGCTGCGCTGCCGAGCAGATCAGCTGCTGGGCGGCCGAAGGAACCTTCCCTGGGTCTTCCTCGCTGATGCCCCCGCTCGCCCGCCCGCCCGCCGCCCGCCCGCCGCCCACCAGCAAGAGGGGGAGAGATAGAGAAAGAGAGAGAAGGAAAGAAAAAGATGAGAGAGGGAGGAAGAGAGTGTGAGAGAGGAAGAAGCAAGATAGAGAAAGAGAGAGAGAAAGAAAGATGAGAAAGGAAGGAAGAGAGTGACGTCATCGGGTGGGAAAAATCGCGATATAGCGTTTCGCGAAGAACGAGATCGCGAAAATCGAGGGATCACTGTATACTGTTATCAATAAAATAAATGACTATGAATTGAGCCAGTGAATATTGCAGGGGAAGAGAAAAATGATGCTGCCATGGCTATAATATTGAGTGAGAATATGCACATTTAAAAGAAAAAGAAAATAATTATCACCATAAAGTGGAATAAGCATTGTAATCATGCATGCTAATTTATCCCTACAATACAAAGAATGCAGATATTTAGAAATGTACTGAGGCATGATAAGAGTGAAAAACAATTGTGTAGAAAGAATATATATATATATATACACATACATACATACATACATACATACATACATACATACATATATATATATATATATATATATATATAAACAAATAGAGGGAGCCCCCATGGGATCACCTCTATCACCTGTCATAGCCAACCTCTATATGGAATATTTCGAAAATAATGCTTTAGAGCAAGCCAAATACAAACCCAAACTTTGGCTGAGATATGTTGATGATACCTTTGTAATTTGGCCACATGGTAAAGAAAAACTAGACAATTTCCTCACTCATCTCAACAGCCTACACCCCAAAATACAGTTTACTATGGAAACAGAAATCAATGATCAACTTCCCTTTCTAGATGTACTGGTCTATAAAAAACCCAATGGCAGCCTAGGACATACTATCTACCAAAAGAAAACCCATACCAACCGTTATCTAAATGCACACTCACACCACCACCCCGCACAAATCACCTCAGTGGCCAAAACTCTCATCACCAGAACCAAACGCTTAGCTGACCATGAGCACTTAAAAACTGAATTGAACAAACTCAAAGATGTACTAATTTCTAATGGATTCAAAGAGAAAACAATAACAAACCTAATCAATAAAGAGACACCCCCCAAAAAACAAGATCAAGAACAGGACAATGGCACCACCATCCTTCCTTACATCAAAGGCACCACGGATAAAATTAGTAAAATTCTACAAAAACATAACATCAAAACCTCATTTTGCACTAACCAAAAAATATCTAATATCCTAAGGAGCCCCAAAGATAAAATCCAATTAGAATACCAAGGTATCTATGAAATCCCTTGCAAAACATGTGCAGCCACATACATTGGACAAACTAACCGAAGAGTGAGCCAGCGCATGGCAGAACATATGAATGCAGTCAAGAAACAGGAGAAGACCTCCTCCCTTGTCCAGCACATTAAAAAAACAGGGCACGAAATTGACTTTGAAAAAACTAAATTACTCCACAAAACAGAGAATTTATATAAAAGAATCTCTCTAGAAGCTATTGAAATTGAAAAAAGATCTTTTTGTTTAAATAAAAGGGATGATACCTCGCGCCTGCCAGAGATTTGGAAACCAGCCTTAAACAAAATAAACACCTCATTATAATCAATATGTCAATCCTTTAATTATTATGATTTTAGAATTTTATATTTGGAAATCAGACTTAAACAAAACACTTCATAATCTTCATGCCATTCCTTCTATAACCATGATTACACCAACCAATCAGATCACGGAAGCATAGTCACCCAATCTATTTGCTACATTCAAAGCAAATCTCCACCCCCACACTACATGCTAAGAAGAAATGTCAGTTGCTAATATTCATTTGCAAAAACACAAAGATTGGAACTCCAGCCTGATGATGGTGAATGTGATTTCATCGAAACGTCGCATAGACATGCAAAACATTACACAGGGCAAAACCCGAACTCAGAACAATCTACATATATATATATATATACACATTCAAACCAAATCTCCACCCCCAACACTATATATAAGGAAGAAATGGCAGTTACAAACATTCCATATTTACAGCAACACGAAGCTTAAAACTTCAGCCTGATGATGGTGAATGTGATTTCGCCGAAACGTCGCATAGACATGCAAAACACTACACAGGGCAAAACCCGAACTCAGAACAATCTACATATATATATATATATATATATATATATATATATATATATATATATATATATATTTGTTTTCGTAAATTTTCACGGGTATATGTATGTAGATTGTTCTGAGTTCGGGTTTTGCCCTGTGTAATGTTTTGCATGTCTATGCGACGTTTCGGTGAAATCACATTCACCATCTTCAGGCTGGAGTTCCAATCTTTGTGTTGTTGTAAATGGAATATTAGCAAACTGACATTTCTTTCTAGTATGTAGTGTGGGGGTGGAGATTTGCTTTGAATGTAGCAAATAGATTGGGTGACTATGCTTCAGTGATCTGATTGGTTGGTGTAATCATAGTTATTAGAAGGAATGACATGAAGATTTTATGAAGTTTTTTGTTTAAGGCTGATTTCCAAATATAAAATTCTAAAATCATAATAATTAGAAGGATTGACATGTTGATTATTATGAAGTGTTTATTTTGTTTAAGGCTGGTTTCCAAATCTCTGGCAGGCGGGAGGTATCATCCCTTTTATTTAAACAAAGGGGTCTCCTTTCAATTTCGATAGCTTCTAGAGAGATTCTTTTATATAAATTCTCTGTTTTGTGGAGTAATTTAGTTTTTTCAAAGTCAATTTCGTGCCCTGTTTTTTTAATGTGCTGGACAAGGGAGGAGGTCTTTTCTTGTTTTTTGACTGCATTCACATGTTCTGCTATGCGTTGGCTCACTCTTCGGTTAGTTTGTCCAATGTATGTGGCTGCACATGTTTTGCAAGGGATTTCATAGATTCCTTGGTATTCCAATTGGATTTTATCTTTGGGGCTCCTTAGGATATTAGATATTTTTTGGTTAGTGCAAAATGAGGTTTTGATGTTTAACAAAATGTTAAATGTTTAATGTTTGCAAAACTTGCAAAACATGTGCAGCCACATACATTGGACAAACTAACCGAAGAGTGAGCCAACGCATAGCAGAACATGTGAATGCAGTCAAAAAACAAGAAAAGACCTCCTCCCTTGTCCAGCACATTAAAAAAACAGGGCACGAAATTGACTTTGAAAAAACTAAATTACTCCACAAAACAGAGAATTTATATAAAAGAATCTCTCTAGAAGCTATCGAAATTGAAAGGAGACCCCTTTGTTTAAATAAAAGGGATGATACCTCCCGCCTGCCAGAGATTTGGAAACCAGCCTTAAACAAAATAAACACTTCATAATAATCAACATGTCAATCCTTCTAATTATTATGATTTTAGAATTTTATATTTGGAAATCAGCCTTAAACAAAAAACTTCATAAAATCTTCATGTCATTCCTTCTAATAACTATGATTACACCAACCAATCAGATCACTGAAGCATAGTCACCCAATCTATTTGCTACATTCAAAGCAAATCTCCACCCCCACACTACATACTAGAAAGAAATGTCAGTTTGCTAATATTCCATTTACAACAACACAAAGATTGGAACTCCAGCCTGAAGATGGTGAATGTGATTTCACCGAAACGTCGCATAGACATGCAAAACATTACACAGGGCAAAACCCGAACTCAGAACAATCTACATATATATATATATATATATATATATATATATATATATATATATATATATATATATATATACAGTGATCCCTCGAGTTTCGCGATCTCAATCTTCGCGAAACGCTACATCGCGATTTTTAAAAAAATATTAATTAAAAAAAAACCACTTCCGGGTTTGGCTTCAGGAGTCAGCTGGGAAGCGGCGCGGCTGTTTTAAAAGGTTGCAGCCGGCCTGGGGGGCTTCCCAGCACCCCCCCGAACCCCCAACCTGGGTCTTCCCAGCCGCCCACGCAAAGGGGAAACCCCGGCTCCTCGCTGATGCCCGCCGCTCGCCCGCCCGCCAGCAAGAGGGGGAAGACCCAGGGAAGGTTCCTTCGGCCGCCCAGCAGCTGATCTGCTCGGTAGCGCAGCAGCAGCGAGGAGCCGAATCGGGGTTTCCCCTTTGCGTGGGCGGCGGGGAACGCAAACTCCACCATCTATGCATGCGCGGCCATAGAAAAAAGGGCGCGCATGCGCAGATGGTGTTTTTACTTCCGCAACCCTACATCGTGAAAAATCGATTATCGCGAGGGGTCTTGGAACGGAACCCTCGCGATAATAGAGGGATCACTGTATATATATACATGTGACATATATATGTGTGTGTGTGTGTGTGTGTGTGTGTGTAGATTGTTCTGAGTTCGGGTTTTGCCCTGTGTAATATTTTGCATGTCTATGCGACGTTTCGGTGAAATCACATTCACCATCATCAGGCTGAAGTTTTAAGCTTCGTGTTGCTGTAAATATGGAATGTTTGTAACTGCCATTTCTTCCTTATATATAGTGTTGGGGGTGGAGATTTGGTTTGAATGTAGCAAATAGATTGGGTGACTATGTTTTAGTGATTTGATTGGTTGGTGGAATCACACTTACTTTAAAGATTGATATGGTGATTATTCTGATATGTTTTTTTGTTTAAGGCTGGTTTCCAAATCTCTGGTAGGCGGGAAACGTCGCATAGACATGCAAAATATTACACAGGGCAAAACCCGAACTCAGAACAATCTACATACATATACCCGTGAAAATCTACGAAAACAAATATATATATATATATATATATGTGTGTGTGTGTGTGTGTGTGTGTGTATATATATATGTATATATATGTATATATATATATATATATATATATATGTATATATATGTATATATATATGTATATCCCTCCCTCCCCTCTATCCCTCCCTCTCTCTTTCTCTATCTCTTCTTTCTCTAGAACAAAATGTAGGGAAATTTAAGCAGCATAGTGCCAAATGAAGATTTTGTATTCTACTTGATAATCTTCTAAAGTATATTAAAGAAACTACATACAGTAGCAAGTAACACTAAAACATTTCTCAACTTCCCATCACCCTTTAGCTATGATCCTAATTAGAAAGGTTGGTTTGAAAAAAACATTCCCCACTAAAATTGAAGTCTACAGTAAAAAGTCAGTTTTGTAGAAGTCCAATCTGCTAAGATAATTTCTCTGCTCTCTCCAGCCATATCGTGAATAATGTGTTTTCATAATAATATTATGATATTTTAGGAGGTTGTTTCCAGGACTAAATATCTCCACTTCTTAAACAGTTGCTGAGAAAGATTTGCCTTCTTGTAACAGTTGATTTGAGTTTCTAGGTTCTTTGGTCAAAGCTTTTTCTAATACGGAATACAATATTGGTTGGTTTTATAAGATCTTTTATACCAGCTTGGAAAAATCTCATTAATTCATGTCCAATGCCCCAAATGTAAATGAGAGCCAACTCTGGAAGAAACTATAAGATGTTTCCACAGCTGTCTTCCTCCTTTGCAATCTGTTCCAATACCAAATGATGGAAGTACAGAGAAAGTTGGTGGGCTGATTATACATTCAAATTGCCTTCTACTTAAAGCCTCCTAAATTCCTAATGGCCTAATTAAGCCAGAAGCATTATGTCATGTGTCTCTTCAAGCCCTGATTTCAAATTCCTTCTTTTTAAATGAGCAAGCAGTATGACTTGGAATGTAGAGATAAGCTAGAAATATTACAATCTTTGGGGACCTGTGGAAACAAGGAGGATTTTCCTTTCCAGATGGATATTGCTTTCTTTTTCTGCCATAACTATAGTTATGGTAGCAAGATATCTATTGCAATCAATGAAAGCATTGATTCATTTAGCTCTTATCAAATTGTTTTTTGGAGTATTTGTTTTCAGAAACAATGTAACAGTGACACCCTATCATGATACCATAAAACTCTTGTTGAATCAAAACATTGATAGCTTTTATTCTGCCATCAGTATCAATCATATATAAACAATTTAGCATGGATTAGCAAAATTGATTCTTGATTTTAGGCCTAAAATGTCTGAAACCCAAAGTTGCTACAACTATGTACCAATTAACTCAAAATATAAATAGTAACAGAATTTTTATCTTTCTGCTAAAACTTAAAATTTTACTTTTTTTTTCTTTTGTTAAAAAAAGAAAGATTTTATGCAGTCCCCTTAACAGCTAAAAATAGTCAACAGTCAATAACACTCAGTAAGAACCCAAAATAGAAAAATAAAATATAAACAAAAGAAATTTCATTCCTTGAAATAGTAATTTAGCATAAAATACTATTCCATAAATTCCATAAAATATTTTTGTCTAAAACTCCATGGAGAATCAAATAAAACTGTCAATTAGAGTTACAAAGAAGAGTTTAGACATGGCTACAGGGAAGGTGTTTTCTCTGGTGCCAATAAAACATTCATTAGACAGAGATGAAATGTTCGTAAGAGTCTTCATGGATGATCAGTTGAAGCAAGCTGAAAAGGTTCTAATTAATATTAATGTTGAAAACATGGCACTAAGATGCTGTTATGTGGTTTTAAAAAATCACATTCCAAGAATAGAATAGTACAGAAAAGGTTATATAGGATAGTTGAAAATTACTGTAAAGAAATGTATTTGATAAATGCCAATAACTCATATTCTTCAAAGAATCCCTACCTGCTCCTGTCATCCAGGTAGCAATCCATTTTAAGTTTAAATAATAAACATATATCCATCCTAAGATAAAATACAGAAAATAGTATAAGGGCAGACTAGATGGACCAGGAGGTCTTTTTCTGCCGTCAGACTTCTATGTTTCTATGTTTTATTTTCCAGGAGAGTTAAGAAAATTATTTATTTATAATATTTATATAGTCACCTTTATTTATAATATTTATATAGTCACTGACTCTGGAAGTCTCCCAGCCAAAAATGATTTTTCCTGCTTATGTATAATCCCTGCCATCTATAAATCTTTGGTTTCTATCCTACTCAATTCCCACAGATTTTGGAGAGAACGTACTAAACTATTGAACAAATAGGTGCTAAAATGCATCTATTGGCTTTTTTCCAACAGTTGCATTTAAATTGGAAATATTGCAGTCTCCATATTTCACAAACTATTTTCCAAATTGATCACTATGGGTCACTGAGACTGCAGGCAGTCTATTATGGAAAGCCATTATAATTTTAGCTATTATCATTTTTATCAAAACAACCAATACTTTTAGCATATCACATATTACTTAGTTTAGCCTATTTTCAAACTACTGTACTAATTTATATGAACATTAGCACTCCTGGCAATGGCTTTCAAAAACTATTTTGCATTTAAACAATTATATATACTATACAAAAATATCAGTGTTTGTTTGAAATTAGCTGCATGTTAATTATAGCACAAAGTGTTAATATATTTTCTCTGTTCCTGAATTAAGTAGTGGTACACTAGTAATCAGACATTATGATGTAATTTAACTATTCTTTATGTTTCTATATATATTTTTTGTTTAGATGTGTCTTCCTTAAAATGGGATGATATGACATCTACATAATATTTGAAAGATATGAAATATCTTCAGCCTTGAAAGATGGCATTTAAGCGGTGACGTAAGTGTATAAAAGTGTATAAAATCATGCATGGGATAGAAAAGGTGGATAGAGAAAAATTATTTTCTCTATCACACAATACTAGGATGAAAGGGCATTCCCTTAAGCTCATAGATAAGAAAGCGAGGACATATAAAGGGAAATATTTCTTCACCCAGAGGGTCGTTGTTTTATGGAATTCACTTCCAGAAGAAGTCGTGACAGCTGGCAGCCTTGATAGCTTCAAGGCAGGATTATACAGATTCATGGATGCCAAGTGAATCGGGGTGGGTGGGTTATTGAAACGGATGTCTATGTGCCGCTTCTCTCTTGGTTGGAGGTCAAGGGAAAGGGAGGGTTTTGCCTTCTCTTTCTGCTCAAGTTCCCCATGTATAATTGGTGGGCCACTGTGTGACACAGAATGCTGGACTCGATGGGCTTTGGCCTGATTCAACATGGCTCTTCTTATGTTCTTATGTTCTTAAATAATAAATTAGGTTTAAGTGAGGGTTCCTGGATTTGTCTATGAGAAGAAAGGAGGAGGAAGAGGTGGAGGAGGTGGAGGAGGAGGAGGAGGTGGGGGAGGAGGAGAAATGCAATTAGCACTTCTCAGATCAGTTCCTTAAAAGTAAGGCAAAAGATAGGCAAAAGATTAGTCCCAATCAGAATTGTGACTCTGACATTGACATCCCCTATATTCCACAGAAGATGTTACCTAGTCTTGTAATGAAATGTTCAGAAACCAATCCACAAATGTGGACAATGAACCATACCCTCAAAGTGAAATATTTATTCCTAATCAGCTATGTACCAATGAACAGTGTGGTCATTAGTATGCAGTAAAAGACCGAGAAAACCTCTGTTTCAATAGTGATGTTTTTGGATAGCCCATTAATTAGTCTTAGTTTTTTACTTTTTAGAGAGAGGATATTATTTTCCAAATTAGCAGAATCGTGTGTAGCCCCGTCTCCATAAAATTATGAACCATCTCTTTAGAACAAAATGACTTTCTTTGAAGGTTTTACAACCATACCAATAGGCTGAACTCCAGCTTATAAAAGGAAGAAAGAAATTATAATAAGAATAAAACAACAAATATTGCAAGAATATTTATCAAAAGAGGAAAGAAGAGTTTCACATGCATGTTAACTCCCACAACCTCCAAAGAATGACATGTCCTTTAGAATCAGCCTGAAACTACCTAAAACTGCACATTGGAGGTGAGGAACAAGAGAATAAGCTCCTGGCAATCTGCTAAATTTGCTTCTGTCATCTTTGTTTCCTTGTTAATGCAATGCATGGAATATTAAACTGCATTCTTATACAACATTAATGAGTCAAAATGCATTGTAGAAGTGTGGATGCCCTGCAGTATTAGTAGCATTCTGAAATGTCTAATTAAATCCTGCAGCTTCACAAATTAATATGGGCCTGGTGGCTGAAAAGGTGTTTTTTATTTATGTTAAATAATAAAGGGTTTTCTTTCTCTGAAATAAAGAATTGAAGATCGGTGTCCATTTATTATCCATCAGAAATGCATCTTAATAATCATGTGGGTGGAGAAGTCTCTGACCCATCACAACTACAAGAAAAATATGAAAATAGGATGTCTAGTATAAATGCGACCTTGCTCCTGTGAAACAAGTCTCCAGAAATGGAATTTAATAGGGTGGTCATATGGATGAGTCATATGGCTTCTCTGTGTGAATAATTTTAAACTTATCCACTGAATTATCCTTGTTATATATGATGGTTGTATATGCTGTAGTGTTTTTTTTTCAATTACTGTATTTTCAGAATATAAGACTCACCTTTTCCCCCTGTAAAAGAGACTGAAAATGTGTGTGCATCTTATACTCTGAATATCCCTTTTTGAAGCTTTTTTTCATCCCTAAGAAATCGCTAAGGAACTTCCCAGCTCTTACTGGATTGCAGGCTTTTTTTGATTGCTAATTGCTCTTAAGAATATTTTTTCCAGCCCTACCGAGGTACTAATGATCTTCCTGGCTCTTACCAGCTTGCAGGCTTTTTCATTGCTACTCTCTCTGAAGAAGGGGGGGTTTTTCCAGCCAAAAGTCTTTGTAGGATTTTTTTCATTGCTGCTAGCTCCAAATAATGTGCTGAAGCTGACCAGACTAAGAACACTAGCCAGATGAATAGTGTTGTGGTTCAGCCTGAGTCAGATGAAAGACCAGCTGCGTCTCTGCTGGCTCCATGCCCGGGGAGGATGAGAGCGAAGAGGAGAGTTCTGGGCAGTCAGACAGGGGAGATTACAGTCAGGAACGTGATGAGGAAGAACGGCCTGGGAGCCCTGGGGAGGGGCTCTCTCAAGCCAGTAGCTTGGAGTCTCTGGAGTCATTGGGTGACGAAGCACAAGCTATCACTAGTATGCGACAGAGAAGCATAGATCAAAGGAGGAATCAATTGAAGAAATATTATCAGCAGTGAATGAGGAACACCAGGGGGTTGGGTGAGGTCCTCATTAGCAGGGAAGGGTTTATAAGGCAGGCAAACTCTTTCGGCAGTGTGGAGTGTTATCAGAGTGGAGTTGCTGTAATCTGCATTGTCTCTCAGCGTTTCTGTTCCTGGCTCGTGGCCCAGCAGTCTTGAAGACCCGTGGGAGGTGTATGTTTGTTATCTACAGCCTCGTCTTGGCATTGAGGATCCTGTGTTTCTGTATGAACAATTGCCTTCGTGTATCCATTTGGAGTTCCAGTGTTTTCCTGATTTGTAAGGACATTTTCTGTTGGCTTCTTTTCTCTTTACCATTATAAAACTGTGTTTGGATTCTACCGGTGTGTCTGGCTTATCTTTTTGGGTTGGTCATAGCTTCCTGAGTGACCCAGACGGAACACCTAGTAGGCAGGGTTTTTTCCCTAATTTCCTTCCTCAAAACTAAGGTGCATCTTATACTCCAAAAATATGGCAATTAATATAAACTGATCATTCCTAAGAAGCAAACTGCACAAACATCATTTTTTCAAAATATGCATTTTATAATATTTTATAATTTTTAAATTACAGTCTCATTTTCCCACATCAAGCAGCATTCCAATCTTCTCTTATCCTAGGACATTCATGCTAGACTAAAGTACTTTAGTCTAAAAGCCTTTAATTTAATTATAGTTAACATGTCTATTTGATTCTTAACTTTGATCTGTTATGATTGCAGAAGATTTTTTGCTTTGCTTTGGTTTTCTACTATTCTGTAACAGTAGATTACAGATACAGACTGTTGTTAAAGCTCTCTTTCATTTGCACAGTCTTCTATATTTTGCACTCTCACCCACATTAATTGTCCTGTCTCATGCTCTCTTTATTGCTCTCTTTAAGTCACTTGTCACAGATGGTGAGCACGGCCTCAGCAAATCAGGGAGAAGGCTGTTCAGTGGGGAGGAGAAGGGAAAAGAGACAGCACTAGATAAACTTTGAAAGCAGGCCCCAACTCCTCTGCATAAGATTTGGTGTGCAGGAGCTGTCTCCTTAGGCTACATATATGTCAAGCTGAAACATTATCTCATTTCTATGTTCCTTGGCTTTCAAGCCACATCACTTTTGTGATCTTTCTTGCTTCATTCTGCTCCCCTAGTGAATGTCTGGAACATTTTTCTTTCAGTCATTAGCTCCAAGGCCATGAGTAATAGGTCCTTCTTCAGAATTCCTTTATCCCTTTGTGTTTAGTTAAAACTTTGCCTTATTGACTTGGTTTCTTCATAGCAATGTCCTAATTTACTACTGGAACTTTTGTAGAGTTTTATGTGTTTTCCAACTATGAGGATCTAAAAACAACAATATGCACAGCAGTGGCTTGTAAATTCTTAAAATACCATCCAATACTATCCCAGTGAGGCTTTCCTAGAGTGTATCTTTTTCTAACAGTGCCTGATAATTATTTTTGCCCAAGCTGAAATGGCCATAGAAGGACATATCTGCAACAAGGCCAGGAAAGCTGCATGCCTACAGTAGGCAAAAAATAAACTAACAGGAATTGGGCAGATCTTAACCATTGCTACATTATTACCGTGATTGCTACTTAAGCATCATATATCACACATGTAGCTTCCTTTGCATCAAATAAAAAAATCTAGGTGTCTCTACTATAGGTGACGAAGTTGCATCATCGCAATATATTATTCATGAACAGTTAGCGAATAAACTTTCAGACAATACCATAGGGACAGATACGCTGATCAGAAATGAAATAGAGCACAGAATTCATGCGATGTTACTATGTCTTCTGTTTTGAGTTACAGGGTCCACTGAATGCATACCAGGGGTATCACACTCATGTCATCACGGCTGCATTACATGATGTATCAGGATCTTTTTTTCCTCTTCACTAAACTTGGTGTGGGCACGGCCAGTGTTTGATGCATCCAGCCCATGGGCCGAGAATTTAACAGCCCTGACATAGACTGCTACTAACAAAACAGAATATGGACATAAAGGAACCAGGAGTTATCATGTCATCTTATGCAATCAGGTGTTTTTCATACACAAAGGTTATTTTGCTGAAAATTTTGTTTATTTCTTTGTTTTAAATAAAATACAGCAATCATTTGTTCTGCTTCCAAGGGACAGTGATAAAAAGTTTTAAATGTTTTATTATGCAAACAGAGCAAACTTGATATACAAATACAGTGTAAGTGGCTTTATTAAAAATGCTATTGCCATACATGTTGTCTTTTTTCAGTCAGGGACAGGCAATATGACTCTGAGTACATCTATCCAGCCTCATGTAAAAAAGCAAAGTTGTCATTCATGAAGTTTCAAATTCCTACTTTCAAGGCTGTATTATTTTCAAACAGATGTGCACATAGAACAAATTTATAGAATTTAGAAAGAGCTGTCTGAAGACAAGAAAAATCTATGTCACATTGATCCTGGCTCTTTCTAATCTATCTTTTATCAGTCAGAGCTTTCTTGCTATTATCTCATGTGGATCACACGTAGGATTTTACGGTCAGGTATGAACCTTCTTGTAACTATTTGTATCAGAGAAAAATCTCTCAGTCTTTAAAATAATTGATAAGAAACTCACATCAAAATATATTCTCCTTTTAAAAATATTCCTAATTGAATTAGTAAATACATTTTGAATTGCAGCAGAGGCGGAGTAACGACACGGACACAAAGAGCTGGATTTAAAATGGGTCATTTTTATTAATTAAATTTGCATAATTTATTCATTAAATTACCATAAATTTAACTATAACCCTATAACCCGCTCTGTCGTCATCGGGGCGAAAAGGAGGCCCCAAGCCTGCACAGCCCTTTTTATAGGGCTGGCAGGCTCCGCCCCCGACGACGTCATCGGCTATGGCCGATGCTACTGAAAATAGCCGAGATCTCGCGAAATCTTACGAGATCTCAGCCCCCAAGATGGTGGCTGCGCTGGAGGGCTGTGTCTCCCTGGCCCTGCAGCAAATCCAGGCCGGGGAGTGAAGCACCGGCCAGGCATTTTGGGAGTGTATTGTTTGTGTTTTCATAAATGAGAGAAGGGAACAATTAAATAATAGTGTTAAAAAATTTAATTGAAAGCAAGAATGGTCCAAAATATAAATATCTTTTGTGACCTACTTCATAAAAGTAAAATTAGTGGAAACCTAGGAGGAAACAAATACCACTGTACCCTTTTGTCTCTTCTCATTGCACAAACCCTAGATGAAATGCATTTCCGCAGTATGTAAAAAACAGAGTGAAGAAATGCTGCCTAGGGAATGGTCACATAAGAGAAGTCATAGCCCACAGCTGCGTAATGAGAGGCATAATAAGTTCAGAAGGGAAATTTTCTAAATTCTCAAGATATGTAGTTTCAGACTTTCGAAATTCTGTTAATGTAATTTTACAATGTATCTCCTGTCTGGTCTGCCTGACACAGCTGACATCTAAATGCCATGTAAACATTTAAAAAAAACCCCATAAGCCAGCCTACAGATATACAATTTTAAAAGGCAAGGACTGACAAACTTATGTAGAACATAATAAATCTCGCTTTGAAACTCCTAAGAGGATGTAATAATTCCCTACTGTCATTTCCCAATTTTCCAGTATTGTATTAGATAGGCAGCCATCTGTCATTGCTACTTTTTATAAATGCTGAGAGAGGAGTGAGAAAATGTGAAATAATTCTTCATTTTCTCTAATCTTAGAGGCTGCAAATTGCAGCACGCTAACTTCCTAATTATTATTTTTAATTAAAGGATTTTTTAAAAAAATTAAGTGAGTAGAAAGCCTAGAGGTTTTATGACTGGCATATCCTGGAGAATATTCATCCTAAAACTGTCCGTCTCCCCTCCACACCCCAGTTCCTAAGAACTAAGTTCCCATTTCTTGAATGTGGCAGTTTGAAAGCAATTAACTCTTATTTCATGATTTATTTCATGAAAATCCATATTTTTATGATGATTTCATAAATGTGCATATTCTTGCATTTGAACCAAGAATTGTATTGAAACAATTATAATGCACATTGTCTGAGAGACAACTGCATTTTATTTGTGTCTCTGCCTGGAAAGAATAGATAATGTTGGTTTGCTTAGAAATTCAAATGAGATACTAATGTATTACTCATGGGAACAGGATTAGAGGTAATGCACTATTAATGGAGACCTCTTCAGGATCTGATGCGGGTTCTAAGCTATTAGCAAGTCTCTAAACTATTATATTTAACCTCAAGATCACAAGTTTATTTGCCAGTTTATTCATCTCAAATGTATATTATCAGTAGATCCTTTAGTGTGTATGTATGAATATGGGAATTCTCTATTTAATAATTGTAGTGGTTCAGGGGAATTTTATGCCTGGATCACAGGTCTT
Source organism: Erythrolamprus reginae (assembly GCF_031021105.1). Lineage (NCBI taxonomy): Eukaryota > Metazoa > Chordata > Lepidosauria > Squamata > Dipsadidae > Erythrolamprus > Erythrolamprus reginae. Next base: position 61,191,035 of record NC_091954.1, on the reverse strand, counting down.
TTGTGTATGGGAGCTCTAAGGCAAATTTGCAAGGCACATAAAACTTGACAGCTGATCTGTTGGCTTTAACTGTCTTTCTGCTTGGCACAAAATAGATATCTTATGGAAATCAGAGACAGAAAAGAAGAAAAGCCATTAGTAATTGCTGATTAGCAAAAGAAAGCTCTAGGCATAGAGATTTAATTATGGTAATCTCACCATCAATCTTAAAATAGACAAAATATAATCCTCCTAAGAAATAAGGCTATTGATATTTAGGCAGAGTCCCTGTTTTTTCTTTATATGTTCAAGCATTGAATACTGGTTTAAATAGCTTTAAGAGCAATAAGAGATAAGGCAACCATTTTTAGATTTATAGCCTGCCTTTCTTCCAGAAGTTCAAGGTAGCATACATTGCAGATCTATTTTCCATTATACCAACTAGTGTCTCAGGTAGGTTGGACTAAAAAGAGTGATTAGCCCAACCTGGACTTTATCAGTCTTAGTCAGCCACCTTAACCACTATATACCTTGTGTTCTTTTTTTTTCCCTTGGGACTTCAATTCCCAGAAGTCAACAACCAGCTATTATGCCAATAGAAATTAAGAAACTTTAATTTGTTAAGAAAGCCCAATTTCCCCAATTTTTCTTTCCCCCCAAAATGGTTTAGGAAATGCTCTGGAGGTATTATAAATTAATACATTGAAATTTCATCTTCCCCATTTTTCTAGTGCAGGGGTGAAATCCAGCAGGTTCTTACAGGTAGTACAAAGTTTGAGTAGTTCAGAAAACTTGAAAATACCACAGGAGTGTGGGGGGGATGGGGATTTTGTAGTATCCTTCACCTAGAATAGGGAGGGAATGGGGATTTTACAGTATCCTTCCTCTAGAATGGGAAGGGAATGGAGATTTTTGCAGTAAACCTCTCCTTTCCAAGTCTTATATCACAAATTCATTTCATCACATTTCATAAACGAATTAAGCAATATAGTTTATTAGCAACCTTCTTTTCAACTTTTACCTTATTTCCTTACTTAGGTCCTCTTATAATCTTAAGCCTAACTCCATTTGGATAAATGAAAAAGTTTATCAATACAAAAAGAATATTCACATATGCATTTTGCTCATTTCATAACCAAATAAATGCTAGAATCCCAATCCACCTAGATATCCTCGAAATTTTCTTCTACTTCAAATAAACTTTAGAACAAATTCTTTCATCAATTTGTATTAGAACAAGCAGAAAAAAACGGTACAAAGTTTTTCTACCCAGCAAGTATTTTGCTTTGCTGGAAGCTTTAATATGTGCTACACATGCTTATTGTTTTTTCCGGTGCTAGATTGGATAAAGCAGAAGACCACCTGCAATGTTTTACAGGGATTATAGAAAAGCATAACATTTCCAGCTCGCATCTCTGATATCATAAACACCTTCATCCCAAGAGGATCCAAAAGAAACAGATAAGAAGCAGACCAAAAATGTTTTTAGCTGATAAACCAACAGCCTGAATACAAAAATATTTCTGTGTGTCTAAATAAAAACCAAATCATGCAAGTCTGTTTATGTTTATGTTCTTGTTCTGCAATTAGCTACTTCATGCTCCATAGAAGAATGCATTTTTACTTCTATTTTTGCTACTAAATAATAAACATATATAACAAATGCTGAAACAAAACGTATATGCAAAATGAATAATGAAGGTTCACTATAGTGTTTATTGTTCATTAAGCTCTCCAAAGCTCTCTAGAGGGGCTCTCCAAAGAATACTGTTACACCCTTATATACATCTCAGAAAGGAGTGGAAAACTAATTTATTATTTATTTTATTTATTACTTGGATTTGTATGCCGCCCCTCTCCGAAGACTCGGGGCGGCTCACAACATGTAAAAACAAATCATAAGTAATCAAACAATTTAAAATTTTAAAGATTTAAAAAACCCCATATACTAACAGACACACACACAAGCATACCATATATAAATTAAACGTGCCCAGGGGCAAAGGTGGGTTTTAAGAAGTTTACGGAAGGCAGGAAGAGTAGGGGCAGTTCTAATCTCCGGGGGGAGTTGGTTCCAGAGGGCCGGTGCCGCCACAGAGAAGGCTCTTCCCCTGGGGCCCGCCAACCGACATTGCTTAGTTGGCGGGACCCGGAGAAGGCCCACTCTGTGGGACCTAATTGGTCGCTGGGATTCGTGCGGCAGGAGGCGGTCTCGGAGATATTCTGGTCCAGTGCCATGAAGGGCTTTAAAGGTCATAACCAACACTTTGAATTGTGACCGGAAACTGATCGGCAGCCAATGCAGACTGCGGAGTGATGGAGAAACATGGGCATACCTAGGTAAGCCCATGACTGCTCTCGCAGCTGCATTTTGCACGATCTGAAGTTTCCGAACACTTTTCAAAGGTAGCCCCATGTAGAGAGCATTACAGTAGTCGAACCTCGAGGTGATGAGGGCATGAGTGACTGTGAGCAATGAGTCCCGGTCCAGATAGGGCCGCAACTGGTACACCAGGCGAACCTGGGCAAACGCCCCCCTCGCCACAGCTGAGAGATGTTGTTCTAATGTGAGCTGTGGATCGAGGAGGACGCCCAAGTTGCGGACCCTCTCTGAGGGGGTCAATAATTCCCCCCCCAGGGTAATGGACGGACAGATGGAGTTGTCCTTGGGAGGCAAAACCCACAGCCACTCCGTCTTATCCGGGTTGAGCTTGAGTCTGTTGACACCCATCCAGGCCCCAACAGCCTCCAGGCACCGGCACATCACTTCCACCGCTTCGTTGACTGGGCATGGGGTGGAGATGTAAAGCTGGGTATCATCCGCATATTGATGATACCTCACCCCATGTCCTTGGATGATCTCGCCCAGCGGTTTCATGTAGATGTTAAATAGCAGGGGGGAGAGCACCGACCCCTGAGGCACCCCACAAGGGAGAGACCTAGGAGTCGACCTCTGTCCCCCCACTAACACCAACTGCGACCGGCCAGAGAGGTAGGAGGAGAACCACTGAAGAACAGTGCCTCCCACTCCCAACCCCTCCAGCCGGTGCAGAAGGATACCATGGTCGATGGTATCGAAAGCCGCTGAGAGGTCAAGGAGCACCAGGGCAGAGGATAAACCCCTGTCCCGGGCCCGCCAGAGATCATCCATCAACGCGACCAAAGCAGTTTCCGTGCTGTAACCGGGCCTGAAACCTGACTGCTGGGGACCTAGATAATCGGCTTCTTCCAAGGACCGCTGGAGCTGGAGTGCCACCACCTTCTCAACAACCTTCCCCATAAAGGGAAGGTTGGAGACTGGACGGTAGTTATTAAGCACAGCTGGGTCCAGGGAGGGCTTCTTGAGGAGGGGGCGCACAAGCGCTTCTTTATAGAGTGATGGAAAAACTCCCCTCCCCAAGGAAGCGTTGGTAATCTTCTGGTCCCAGCTCCGTGTCACCTCCCTGCTGGCCGAAGCCAACCAGGAGGGACACGGATCCAGTAAACAGGTGGCGGAACTCACAGCTCCAATGGCCTTGTCCACTTCATCAAACTACATAATCATACATATCACAGATCTCATGTTGACCCTTTCCCTTCTGCCATAGGTCTGCCAACATGAGGCAGAATATTTCATGCCCGTATAGGCCTTACCAGCCACATGCAGACATATTGCCTATAGCCCATGACCCATTAGATGTGAAGATCCTCTTTGAACACGATGGATGAACATCATCATCTTCAAGAGAACATGGAAAAAAAATAAGCAAAGCAAAACCAAACAAAACCAATAAAGAATTTTTGGAATGCCAGATGCCGGGAAGAAAACAGATGCTATTGGCATTTTGATGACAAATCTATGGGAATTGTGCTGATTTTTTTTTTAAAAAAGAATAGACTATAGTTCTAAAGCCAAATTCCTTACATCTCTCTATATTAATTTGAGTTAGTGATTCTATTCATCTAAAGAGTTATTTTTCCCTGTATAGAATGATTAAATTAGCCTTACCAGAATAATTTGTTTATTTAAAGAAATATTAATCCTGATGAATTAATCTGGATGCTCAAAAACCATGAGAATAGTTAGGAGGAAAGTCTCATGTATAAAAGAAACTCTGTAGAAAATAAAAGAATTACAAAATACAGAATAGCAGAGTTGGAAATGACTTTAAAGGTCTTTAATCCAACCCCTGCTCAAGCAGGAAACCCACTGTCAGTGATGGCAAACCTTTTTTTCCTCAGATGCCGAAAGATTGTGGGCAGTTGCGCATGTGCGATAGCATGTATAATTCAATTCCTGAGGAAGGCGAAAACAGCTTCCCCTGCCCCCAGAGGCCATCAGGAGACTGGAAATGGCCTGTTTCCCAAATTCTGGTGGGCCCAGTAGCTTCGTGTTTCACCCTTCCCAGGGCCCAAAGGCTTTCCTGGAGCTGGAGGAGGGTAAAAATCCCCTTGCCCATCTCCCTGGAGGCTCTCTGGAAGCCAAAATTTCCCTTCCAGAGCGTCTGAGCCAAAAACCAGCTGACTAGCACACACATACACATTGGAGCTGAGCTAGGGCAACGGCTCATGTGCCAGAAGATATAGCTCCGCATGCCACCTGTGGCACCCATGCCATAGGTTCGCCATCACTGCCCTATATCATTCTGCACACATGGCAGTCTAATATCATCTTTAAAAACCTCCAGGAATGGTGCACACATCTTCCCCAACTCTTAGAGGCATGGTATTGGGTAATAAAATTGGGCAGCTGAAGCAGAAGGTGATGGAGTGGAGTTCATTATAATCCATGCAAAAATAGTGTTTTGGCAACAACCCTACAAAATACCAGCTTTTCTATATATTTCTATATACTGGGTTCTCTTGGTGGTTTTTAATAAACATTTTGTACTTTAATTACAAAAGGAGTTGTACCCAGAAACTACTATTCTGCCTCACTTTTGTCTCTGCTAAAAGCCTTATATTCTATAAGCCAGGGGTCTCCAACCTTGGCAACTTTAAGCCTGGAGGACTTCAACTCCCAGAATTCTGGGAGTTGAAGTCCTCCAGGCTTAAAGTTGCAAGGATTGGAGACCCCTGCTATAAGCTATAATGACAGTTGAGAATTTTGTTCCATTTTCACCAGAATTACCAGATTGTTCATTTATGGAATGGAAATATTTATTTATTTATTTATTTATTTATTTATTCATTCATTCATTCATTTATTAGATTTGTATGCCGCTCCTCTCCGAGGACTTGAAAAGACTGGATCGGGGAGAAAGTAAAATTAATAGATTTATTCATATATAACAATGAAACACCCAGAGAGAAATATGTACCTATAAAATTAGAGTTTGGGCAATTAAATTTCAATCAATTATTTATACACACTATATATTATTGCATATTTAAAGGCAGATTAGAAATTGCTATTTTCTCAATTCTGTAATATTGGTGAAATGAGCCAGAACTCTCAGGTACTATTACATAAATAATAAAACATCCAAATGGTCCTTTGCTAATGTTATTTCTTTCCAGCTAGCATACTACAAAGATATACTCTAATTGCTACAGCATATTCTCTGTACGAAATGGGGAAGAAAAAAAGGATAATGTGATAAATATTCAGAGCCAAAGACAGGAAAGACAGGTAAATGCATATAGCTGTGGGAATCTTGTCATCTGTAATGATTACAGAACGGCAGGTCAAATTATTTTGCTTGAGGCTGCAAGCTTGTATGATGCATTAATAAAAATGTTTGTATGTTGTAGGTCTATTGAAGTACTGGAGTTGCCAGTTTGGTGTACTGACTAAACTGATTGGCCACACACCAGGAATTGTGATCCTCCTTTGGGCATAAAACTGGTGGGGTGGCTTTAGGTCATTACCTCTTGGTGTTATTATGGGGAAAATAGAATATAAGAACATTAGATTATGAGGTATCCTTGATTCTCTCAGATCTTAATTGTTTTCTTACAGATGTTTAGTTGCCCAAACTGGATAACATCATGTGTGCTAGTAAAGTTTCCTGTCAGTTTGAATTGAATTTCAATTGAGAACAACCACATTCTTTACTTGCAGCAATGATGTTATTAGTTTGCATCATCCTATAACATCTTGAATCTCCAAAAACCTATACAAGATCCTGTTTGTAGACTTTAGTTCAGCATTCAATACTATCGTACCAGACATTCTTCTAAATAAACTAAATCAGCAAGCTCCTGAACACATTTATAAATGGATCACAAGCCTCCAGGAAGCAGCAGGTGAAGCTAGGCAAAATCACATCAGATACCTATACAATTTGTCCAGTCCGCCGTTCCCCCCTCTATATACCAATGACTGCATCTCAACAATCCATCTGTTAAACCAATGATTTTCAACCTTTTTTGAGCTGCGGCACACCCACTGTCAAACTATTTACTAAGGATGCATTACTATTATTATTTAGTCTTCTCATCGTTCCTATCACCCATCTCCTCCCACTGATGACTGTATGGCTGTAACTTGTTGCTTGTATCCTTATGATTTATATTAATATTGATTATTTCATGACTGCTTATTTGTACCCTATGACAATATTTTTTTAATGTACATATGAGAGCATATAAACCAATGACAAATTCCTTGTGTCCAATCACCCTTGGCCAATAAAAGAATTCTATTCTATTCTATTCCATTCCATTCTATTCTATTCTATTCATGAAAGCAACCAAGCTCAGAGAGCAACAAGGACCCCTCATTTCAACACTGAACTACAAATATTCTCCTTTATCAGTATAAGTTATCTATAGCAGAGGTCCCCAACCGCCGGTCCGCGGACCGGGACCGGGCCGTTGGGGCTTTTCAGCCGGTCCGCGGCGCCAGGGCCCCCTCGGCCTTTCCGCACCACCAGCGGCGCTCCCCCCGCCAGCCAGCCAAGCCCCGCGCCCGCCGGAAGAGGAGAGAGAGAAAGGAAGAGAAAGAAAGAAAGTGGGATAGAAAGAGAGAGAGAGAGAGTGAGAGATGCTCAGTGAGCCTTTCTTTGAAGTTGCCTTTCTTTCTTTCTTTCTTTCTCTTTCTTGCTTTCTTTCTTGCTCTTTTTCTTTCTCTCTTTTACCTTCCCTTCCTCTATTTCTTCTTTTCTTTCTCCTTCCTACCTTCTTCCCTTACTCTCCCCTTTCATAAGTTTCCTTGCTTCCTTCCTCTGTTCCTGTCCCTTCCCCCTTTCTTTCTTTCTTTCTTTCTTTCCTTCCTTTCCTCCCTCCATTTCTTGCTTTCCTTTTCCTTCCTCCCTTCTTTCCTCCCTCATTCCCTTCTTTCACTCCTTCCTCTCTTACTCTCCCCTTTCACACCTTTCCTTGCTTCCTTTGCACCCTTCTTTTGTTCCTGTCCCTTCCCTCTTTCCTTCCTTCCTTCCCACCCTCCGTCCATTCATTCACCCATTCCTCTCTTGATCGCCCCTTTTACGGCGCCGCTGACAGCTAGCTCCCCCCCCCCCCACCGGGCCATGGAAAACTGGTCTAGCTTAAAGCCGGTCCCTGGTGCAAAAAAGGTTGGGGACCTCTGATCTATAGAATAGAACAGAATGCTTCTTTGAGCAGACCAAACAAAACAGCTGTGATAAAAATCAATTTTTAACAATTGCATAGGAAGGGGATAGCTCTTGGACATTGTTTTGCCAGAGCTCTCTCTGACTTTGGTATTTGTCTGGAAACAAAGGGAAATCAGTCCTTTTCATATTTGTTTGTTGATTGATTGATTGATTGATTGATTGATTGATTTATATGCTGCCCCTTTCCATGGACTCGGGGTGGCTTACAACATTTTAATACAAAAATACAATAGATAAAACATTCTAGGCCAATTAATAGAATAATAATTTTTAAAAAAATCTTTCTAAAGTACTGAATAATGCAGATAGACAAAGAACAACCATATGCTCAAGGCACATGCTTTATTTTGGCTGCAATTAAACTATTTGTAACTAAAACCCAATCACTTATACTATTATAAGGGCGGCATACAAATCCAAGTAATAAATAAATAAATAAATAAATAAATATTAGGGCTCAACCAGGATTGTATTGTATATAGCTATCTCAGTGGCAGTCCAAACTGATTTTTAGGAATTATCTTCTAGATTGGGCACTGTGTTCCATACATGATCCTCTGGCTGGAAACAGGTGGTAGTGAAATTTATATCTCTGAATGAATGTTTTACTTTTTTGTCTAAAACTACTCCATAATCTAGGTGGATTATTTATATAATTCTGGCAAACAATTTGCTAGATAATTTACTGGGGGAAAATAATCCTAACAAAATGTATTCAATACTCAGATTTAGAAAATATTTCTATATTCTATTTCAAGTATGTTCCCAAAGCAATTTTGTCAGGGAAATACAAGGACATACAAGGTCCATGTTACTTTCATGATCGGTTTTACAGGGATGCTAATTTTCAGATGATTATATCTCATCTATAATTCCAGGATGCTCTGATAAATTTTATCTACACTACTTACTAGATGATCTAAATAATTTACTTCTCTTTACTACCATTAAAAGTAGCAACTTTTAGTTATATTATATATAAATTGTGTCCACTGATAAATAACAGTTAATTTAGTATCTAGCTGTTTATTAAGTACAGCATGACTTTCACCATTTAATTCATTTATTCATAGCCATTCAAGGGCCATAAAAAAGGCTATGCTGAGCCAGTTTTATTCTATTGGTATGGGTCTTTTTAGTGTTATTGCGGTTCTTTTTTCTATAACACAATTTTATGCAATATAGTTTTTATATTATTATATTAAATAGAGTTTTGTTCATTTTAGTGAAATGGTGATTTTATATTTCATGTAACCTATCCTAATTATTTTAGCTATTATAATTTTGTATATTAGCATCCAAATTACATAATATATATTACAATTTTACATAATCTTAATCCTACAATTTTAGCAATATTAGTACCATGATTCTATATTTTGCTCTAAACACTTAAATGTTAGTGATTTCTCAAAATAAATAGACTAGACAAATATCAAAGTGGGATGCCTATACTTTTATCCTTGAGCATTATTTTATGCTAGTTAATGTCTGAAATAACAATAATGGACTCTATTACAGAAGTATATATAAACTCTTATCAGATTTTATTAATCTTAAATTATTAATATCGATGAACAGCTACTTATTAAATCTATGCCCAATCCTACCTGCTTAAACTGTTACCTTACCTGAAAGGTAGATTGAATTGTATTTAAATGACTAGAGATCAGTTCTTAAATCCCTTTACCCAGAATGATTTAAAAACAACACCTGTGCTCTGGGCACTTCTGGTTGATATATATCCTTTCCTCATTTTTAAGATGGTTTAAAGATTTAGGATTATAACTAATAACGATTTAATGGGTGTTTTAAATAATCTTCAGAAAGGAGAAAATGAAAGCCCTGTGAATAGATGCTATCTGAGGTACAGACAATATCATATAGAGACTAAAATTTGTCAATTCTTTTATTTGTCTCACCTCAAGCTTGAAAAGATTGTTAACTTTAAGTCAAAAATCTATGTCATTTTAAATCTGTCAGTCTTCCAGAGGGTGCATATAAATGCCATTTATGCAATTTTCATACAGTGACATAGTCAATAATACAGGCATCTTGTATCTAGCAGCATAGCTAGAAAAATAGAGGTAAAATGAGTAGCAAATGCAGAATTGGCTATATAATAATTGTTTGAGGAAAAAAAGGAACCTTCCATTAAAAAAAATTCCTTTAGTCTGAAGTTCTGAAGAAGGGTCAACATGTAATCATCTAACACTGAACATTTGTCATGATAATTAAAGGCAATTACTTATAATACTTGATTTAACAACACACGCACATTATCGATAGCACTTCCCTATCTCACAGAGAATAAAATGCTGTCAAATAATTACTGTTGCCCAATAATTGCCAGAAGCAGTGATATTACTATGTCAAAAAATTGGTTGAAAGATCTTGTTTAACTCCATTTTGGAACTAGAAACAATTTCTACATTGCCTGATATGGAGCTATAAATACGCTTTCCCATGCATACTTTTTCTTCAACATCCTTCCTTCAGATTATCTGGTCTTCCTTTGTGAGTGACAAATTGAGGTGAGATAATTCAAAGTAAATTCAGAGTATGGAACTGATTCACCATCTTAACATAGGGAGAGGGGGAATGGAATGAGCAATAGTTTTCAATTTTATCAATTTTCAGCTTTATCATGTAAAAATATTATTAATAGTGTAATATTATTTTATTTTATTATTAATCAGATTTGTATGCCGCCCCTCTCCGCAGACTCGGGGCAGCTCACAGCAATCGCCATACAATGTAAACAAATCCAATATTTAAATTAATTTTAAAACACCACAAGTTAAAACCAATCATACACACTAGCATACCATACATAAATTTTATAAGCCTAGGGGGGAAGGAACATGTCAATTCCCCCATGCCTGACGACAGAGGTGGGTTTTAAGGAGCTTACGAAAGGCTAGGAGGGTGGGGGCAACTCTGATATCTGGGGGGAGTTGATTCCAAAGGGTCGGGGCCGCCACAGAGAAGGCTCTTCCCCTGGGTCCCGCCAAACGACATTGTTTAGTTGACGGGACCCGGAGAAGGCCAACTCTGTGGGACCTAACTGGTCGCTGGGATTCGTGCGGCAGAATATTAATTATTTGTTTGTTTATTTAACAAATGTATATGGCTGTCCATCTCGCACGGACTCCGGGTGGCAGCTTGGATGAATCTCAAATATGTAAAATGGAAAAAGAAAAGATGTCCCTTAACTTTTTAGGCTCATCTCCGAATCAGCTTTTACCAGGGAAGAGCCATATGGTTGATTTTCTGTCGAAATCACCCTGGTATTCCCAAATATGGGAGAAAGCAACTTTCCTTTCCTTTTGCCTCTTGGTCCCACGCAGGGGCCATTTCAAGGCAGATATTTTTTTTATACTCCACAACTATAATTTTACATATTTTTGCCAATAAGTGGAATGGAAGGTGAGCCTGCAGCTCAGAGGTTAATATCCTGCCTTGCATGCAGAACGCTACAGGTTCAAATCCCGTAAGGGTATTTCTAAGAAGAAAAGGAAAAAAAAATTAGTCAATTTATGTGACTACTCAACTTGCAGGTTGTGACTCTGATCAACTAATAGCATTGATGACCTGCTCACTTATGGTTTAATATAAACATTAATTACATTTTAAAGCAATTAGCTCCAAAATAAATATAATTATTCAAGCATAAAAAATTCCATCATCCAATCCCCTGTCACCAACATCTAAATAATCTTGATTCTAGGAACAATAATTCAGGATATAGAACCAGGGGTGGGCTGCTGCTCAGATGGCGGGACGGGACACAGTGAGATAGCAAAAATGGAGCACCACCCCAGAGCATCCAATTTACAAGATATTGAAAGATATTGAAAGATATTGAAAGAAAATGCAGGGCCTTCTGCATAAGCCACGCCCACAGTGGTAGTAAAAATTTTGGCAGCCCTTCACTGTATAGAACCAAGCATTACCGTATTTTTTGGTGTATAAGATGCACCTTTTTACCTCAAAAAAGTGCGCCAAAAACTGGGTGCATCTTATATACCACATGCAATTGGGTGGCGGTCAGCAGTGGTGGCAGCAGCTCTCCTATAGTCCAACAGTGGGAGCTTTCCATGTGGTTTGGTGGCTGGCACCTGCCTCCGCTACCAATCTATGTGAGAAGCCACTATCGCTGGACTACGGGAAGACTTCTGCCGCTGCTGCTGACTGCCACCACAGTTACCCTGCCGCAGGTATCCTGTTCTCCTTCCCACTGCCACACACACACTTTCCTTCGCTGCCATCCCCACCCCTGTCTTCTCTTCTATCTCTTACGTCAATGTTATGGAGCTAAGCCGAGCTTCTGCTGGCAACGGCATTTGAGGTTGCTACAGCAAAGGACATTGATTCAAGACCGAGGGGAAAAAGTTGCAGTGCCGAACTGCCATGCTGATCTCCTCGGTGGCTGGAAGGGTGAAGGAAAGGTGGCCGTGACTAACCTACCAAGTGGGAGAGGTGCCAAGGAGAGCAGAATACCAGAACCGCCTTCTACCGCATGAATCCCAGTGGCCAATAAGGTCCCACAGAGTTGGCCTTCTCCGGGTCCCGTCAACCAAACAATGTCGTTTGCCGGGCCCCAGGGGAAGAGCCTTCTCTGGGGCGGCCCTCTGGAACCAACTCCCCCTGGAGATTAGAATGGCTCCTTGTCTTTCGCAAGTTACTCAAGACCCACCTGTATCGCCAGGCATGGGGGAACTAAGACATCTCCCCCAGGCTTTTTATATTTCATGTTTGGTATGCATGTGATGTATGGTTTTTAATTGTTGGGGTTTTTATATATTTTTTATTATTAGATTTGTCCCATTGTTACACTGTTTCTTATTACTGTTGTGAGCCGCCTCAAGTCTTCGGAGAAAGGCGGCATACAAATCTAATTAATAATAACAATAACAATAACAATAACAATAACAATAATAATAATAATAATAATAATAATAATAAGCTATTGCACAGTTTTGTTGAAAAATACAAATTAGAACAAAGGAATGTCCTTCTGCCGCCAAAATGTAAAGTCAGGGGCAGAACTGATAAGCAAGGTTTCAAAACAAAGTTTCCAAAGCAAATTTGCTCACGCACTTCCACAGGAATGAGATTTTTTTTAAAAGTAAAATCTCTATGAATAAGAAAAGAACACAGCAAAGAGGAAACAAACAAAAAAAAGTTGATTATTTTGATGTTGTTTCTAAAGGTTAGGCACAAAGACATATTCTGCTTTTAAAATATCAATTTACTTTGAAAGACATTGAAGCAGAAATAACATTTGAAGTTAATAGAAAATTGCTGGTGTAGGAGATGGAAATTTCATCTTTCAAATGAATTTCCAACAACAGTTCAATTTCTGCTCTTTGGGGACACGTTTGTGTGCATCACAGGAGAAATTAAACCTTATCTGACTTCATATGCTTAACCATTTATAATTTTTTCTTGTTTGATCATAGCATTTGAAATTAAAACAATCCTTTAGTTGAGTTATGCTGGTGATCAGAAGTTTAAATTCCTGGATCTGTAGGTTTGGCAGTGAAGAAGTCAAGATGGTGACACTAATAGCTTCTTCAATAAGCTCTCAGCTTTTGACCACCCTTATCCTTTTAGGACAGGCCCTGTGTCCCAAAGCTGCCATCCAAGGAAAAGAACCTAGTCCAGCACCAGCAATGATTATAGGACCAATTAATTAATCTAACAAAATGAAAAAAACAGATAAGGATAAACTCTTACTGTATCTCCCCATTGCAGAGGCAACTAAAAATGTGAATAACAATTCTACCACTTCATTCACCACTTGCAACATCACACACACACACACACACACACACACACACACACACATACATGCACTTATATTCAGTGAAGGTCTACCAAAATTTTTACTACCACACTGTGGGTGTGGTTTATGCAGGATGTCCTTCATTTTCTTTCAACATCTTTCAGTGCAAATTGGGTGCTCTGGGGTGCAGCTCCATTTTTGCTACCCCACTGCATTCTCCCCCATCCGGGCAGCAGCCCACCCCTTCCTATACTACTTATCCTTTGCAGGATGTTTGCTTTCTGTCTGATCTTGATATTTGCAGTGGCTAAATGAAATTTCAGCCAAAGTGGACAGCTTCCTAAAAGTATTTAATATACAAAATGTCCCACTGCAATCAGGGGTTGATATAGTAGCAAAAGCTGGCCATGTTCACTTTAGATATTCTGAAGCAGTTTATTTAGATAACTGCTGCCATTTGTTATAGGAAAAAACTTATTTTTCCTGGACATCCATAAGAATGGTCACAGATGGAAGGGTAAAAAGGTTTTTTTTGACCTTCCTGCAAGCTCCTAAACTGCCAAAGTAGAACAATTGATTTAAAAGATTTCCACTATCTGTCCAGCTCAATAAATGCTAAGCACACATTTTAAAAGTTTTATCAGTAATTTCTTTTTTCCAGACTTATTAAAATGAGAAAACTCTTGTGGCAATCACATCACATTCAAACTGTCAGTCTTTAAGAATGACTTTGTCCCTGATCTCATCACTAGAAAAGTGATCAGTGGTCATGACCCTACAGATAAGAGCCATAAAAACACAGCATCCCAAAGCAATAAATCTGCCAGACTTGCCAACAAGGAAGAGGTTAAGCAAACATCAAGGGAGGGAAGCTCAGAACTCATTAATTTGAGGAAAGAAGTAGTACACACTGAAACAGCAACTTTGACATGCCCTCTAGAAATGCTAGTCCTAAAGTGCTAGAAGTGATAAGAAAGCCCATCACCAATTTAATTCATCTGCCCCCTACAGCTGCCCAACTCCAAACCATTGCCACCACTACTGTGACTAAGGCATGCAAAAAACTATGCGAACACTACACTGACTTCTTCACCAATAATAGTGAAAGTAACACAACAGTGTCTCTTCTGTGAGTGTAATACAAGTGATACTCAAGGAACTAATGCAGTCACAAGGAGATGCAGGTCAAAAGAAACTACCTTATAAATGTAACAAAGCTTGTCCAAGCAATACAAAAACCCAATCTGGAGATATTAACTTCAGTCTCAACCTACACCACTCCAAGATTAGGACTTACCCGCCGGTGCCTTTTGCAGGAGGGTCGGGACGACACCGGACACATGGCAGCCGCCATCTTGGATCTCGGCTGAAGTCTCGCGAGATTGCGAGACTTCGGCCGAGAATCAGGCCAGGGTGGCCTGATTGCTGACGTGTCCGGGTGGGGCTTGCCAGCCCCATAAAAGGGCGTGCAGGCCCGGGCTCGGCCTGTTCGCCTGGACTACGTCAGCAGAGCAGACATTCGGATGTCTGCTCTTGGAGCCTCTTTCGGCGGCCGCGTGGTCAGCCGTCGCTTTTGAAGCCTCGTCGGAGGCTTGAGGATGCGGCTCGTTGCGAGCAGCGGGTGAAAGGCCCCTTTTCAGCCCATCCAGGCCTGCGGTCTGCCCCTCTTCCACTGATGTGTTGCGGCCGCCATTTTGAGAGCCTCATTCGGAGGCTCGTGGAACGGTCTGGGGGCTTTGGGTCCGGCTGGAAGGCTGGGCCTTGTGCCGTTTTGGCTGTTGCCCCCTCTATTTCGTCCGGGGGGGATCGTTTGGGTTGCCCCCTCGGGAGCGTGGGGGGATCGGGCGGAGGGCTCGCGTGTGCGGCCCCCCCGGGTTCGTGGCCCCTGTACGGAGGGCAGTTAGGCCCTTGGCGGCAGCTTCCTGCTGCTGCGCTGCCTGTTTGGGCAGAGGCCAATTGCTGCCCTCTTTTTGGGGCCTGGGCGGCCCCGGTTTCATTACTGTGTAAAAATAAAAACGATGGTGTAAAACAAAAATAATAATAATAATAATAAGACTGATAATACTGATAATTATGGTCAAAATTAATTAATATATCTATATATATATATTATGGTCAAACATTAATTGTTTAAATATTTTGGTAGCCCAGCCGGTAGCTGTGCCTAGGAGGGTGATGAGGCCTCGGCCTGGGCCAGGGCTAACCAGGAAGGGGCCCCCAGGGGGATCCTGCTAGAGGGAATGGGGTTGGTGCCACCCGGTCCCAGTTTCTTGGGGTTTTCAGGGGGCACCTGTAACCAGGTTTGGCCCCCCGCTGGCTCCTACTGCGGGGACACAGGCCCCTGGGGCAGCTTTTCTGCTAGGGCCTGGTGTGTCGGGGGCGGGGGGTTGGACCCCGCCAACGCAGGCCGTAGTGCCTCCGCCCATTTTGATGGCTTACCCATCGGGGCCAGGGGTATTAGGTATGGGGGCCACCACGGGGTGGGACCCGTTCGCCGCATGTCATGGGATTGCTGCAAAGGGGCTTGTTTTCGCCCCTTTTTTAAGTACAACCATGCGTGCGGGAAGGCGGGGGTTCCCATGCCGCTTCGGTGTGCCCCTGCCCCTAAAAGGGGATGGATAGGAGGGGAGGGGGTCCAGGAACAACCCCCACCTACTGGGGAAACAGGGGCCCAGCCCAATTGATCTTTAGACACTTGAGGGTTGGTTGAGGGACTACCACCCTCGCTCAAGAGCGGCTGCTCTCTTGCTAGGTTTTTC